>NC_090740.1:136846830-136851830 GCF_036898095.1 Palaemon carinicauda | reverse complement strand
CCGGCTTAACAGCCGACAGCTGGGGAGGTGGAGGTTCTCTGGTTCTTAGCTACTGTCGGTGGGCATGGGTTTTATTACCTTTGCCTGCCAGCAGTGGAAACACAGCCCAAATCTGCTGGCCACTACGATTAGCGGCCGGCAGCCGGGTATTAGTGTTTTCAGCCGTCGGCTGTCAATGATTGCTGGCCGGCATTGAATCACGAATCAGTGGGATGTCGCCTATTAGTTAAAGATAGTATATCTTTGAACTATACAGGGGTAGATGCCGGCGTGCCGGCTACAACAGCATGCGATGTACAGTAGTTTCTGTATTCGTAGTGTAGTACACACAGTATTAGCAGAAACTGCTGTACAGAGCTTGTGATAACACTAAAGCTCTTCATCATACTTAATGTTATCTTGTACAGCCTTTTGTTAAGACCGTACAATATATAGAAAGTAGGTTCTTTCTGTATTCTTTCCATACTGTATATTAAAACTTTATCTCAAGGTGTGAACTACACCTTAAATTTCCGTTTTCGAAATTACGTAAGGTATTGTAGAATAGAATTAACCTTAGTTTTAATATCTCGGGAGATTTCAGCAATTGACTTGACAGGATATACAAGTATGTATCATTCCTTCTAACTTTTATAGCTTTTCTATATAAACTAAATGTCTCAATATAAGTGAAAGCCTTCACTTGATACTTATGGATTTTTCTTCTTTTTACAGGAGGACCATCCGAAGTGTGGGATTGTGTTCTGTAATGTCCGTAGTAAGAACTTCTGTGGACATCAATATTGCAGGAGGCACGCATCATGCGCAGCTTCCAGAGTTGATTTCCGCTATTGGGACCCTCAGGTTTGTATAGTTTGTTCTAACCTGATTACCGAGGCTTCTGACGACCCTAAGTCAACGGAGTCAAGGGATGCTGCCAGGGAAATGTTACGATCCTGAATGAGGAGTTTTCAGAAAAACACCTTAGGTCCCTGCCTTCCAAATGAGAAGATGAAGGGCTAACTTTTCCCTAAAGCATCGGCTGATGCAATCATCCCCCAGCCTCAGGTGGAGATACCAATATGGAGAATCTGGTAGATTCTGAAGTCTCAACCGCCCTTCAAGACATCCAATTGGACGATAGGATGTCGGAGGTGTTGGATTCTGCTGAGAAGGAACTTCTAGGAGATGGTCAGGAGGAGAAGATGTTCCATGCTTCTCAAGTAGAAGAGCAAGAAATCAACGAATTGTAGGTTACTTTGGTTCCGGACCCAGAACCTGTTCCTACTACATCTTCTGCTATCCCAGATGAACTGGGAAGGACTCTTTCTTCCATTGTTGAGATGATCCAACAAATTCAAAGGAAGAAGGATGAGATGGAAGCTAGAATGAAACTGGAGATATGTACACTTGCAGCATCACGTGGGCCCAGAAGAAGCTCAGCGTGAAGGATCTTCCTTTGTGCTCGGATACCAATCCTTGGAGGTATGCCGAATGCATGCCAATGACAACCGGGAAGATCGTGATCTCAGAAAAGTTGGGACCAATTCCCCTGGAAGAAGTGGAATTTTGGCCCAAC
The DNA here is from genome assembly GCF_036898095.1 of Palaemon carinicauda. Taxonomy (NCBI): domain Eukaryota; kingdom Metazoa; phylum Arthropoda; class Malacostraca; order Decapoda; family Palaemonidae; genus Palaemon; species Palaemon carinicauda. Next base: position 136,850,272 of record NC_090740.1, on the reverse strand, counting down.
AGAGATTCTTATCCGGACTGCTATGTCCGTCTTAGGAAGGAGCCAGCCTTAAAGGAGGAGACGGAGCCGAAGGGGGTCATAGTTTTTTTACCATAGTAAAGCTCAGACGTTACTGGCGAGCGCGATGAAAAAGAGGGACTTCTCTAACTCAAAGGTTCCCGCCTTGAGTATGAAGCTTCCCTCCTTTGTGGCCTCTCCTACCAGAGCCTTTCCCTTCTTGGAAAAGGGATATAAGGCTGCCTTAATAGCGGTGGAGGCAGGGAAACCATGCCCCTCCTTGGAGGAGTGCAAGCTGTTATCTCTGACCTTGCCCCTGGACCAAGAAGACTGGAAGGACGTACACCTTACCTTCTCAGTCGGGAAGGTGGAAGCTGATATTGCTGAACGCCAGTTCGGTGAGGCGCTTCCAAAACTTTTGGAGGTTCTCTTGCGTAGTGAGCAAGAGAAAAGGGAAAGACTTGCGGCATCGATGTCGTTGCTAACGACACTAGAAACGATGGCAAGTGACCCCAAGAACCAGGACATGTTCATGGTTGTGGCCAAAACCGATCTGACCACAGTTACGAAGGAATTCTATAGCTTTATTAAGGCTAGGAGAGCCTGTAGAGAGTTCGTATTCGTCTCGGCTGCGGTGAGGCACGAACCGAGGAAACTGATCTCCCCTCATATTTGGGGTAAAGACCTTTTTCCCAATGAAGTGGTTAAAGAGGTAGTAGACAAGGTCGCCAAAGAGAACCTTCTCAAAAAATGGGGCCTAGATCTTATAAGAAAGTCTTCTCCGGATGAGGGTCCCCAACGTAAGAGGAACACAAAAGGACCTAGGTCATCCTCTCAGCCGGCTAAACCCTACCGACAGGAACATCAACAACAACTTCCTGTGACTGCTGTGCCTCAGATATTGGCACAACCTCCAACCACGTACCAGCTGGTACCTCAACAAACGGCGACACAGCTGCCAGTTCTTAACCCAGCCTCCGAAAGGCAGTCTTCTTCCTTTCATTCGAGAGCCAGAGGAACAGCCAGATGTTCTTCTAGACGCCCTTCGAGGGAAGGGGATCCAGGAGAGGACGCGGTCAAGGAGGCAAGGCCTCAGGTCGACAACAGCAAAAGTAAGATACTTCCAGTAGGAGGGAGACTACAGCTTTTTAGGGATCGCTGTACCTTTGATCCTTGGGCCCACAGCCTAAATAAGAATGGACTAGGTTGGAGCTGGAGCAGTCCTCCACCTCAATTTTCTCAATTCTTCCAACACTCAACCCCCGCTCTGGAAGAATATGTCCAAGAGCTCTTAGACAAAAGAGTAATCCGGAAGATTAAGTCCATCAAATTCCAAGGAAGGCGGTTTTGTGTTCCAAAGAAGGACTCAGAAAAACTCAGAGGCATTCTAGACTTGTCACCACTCAACAAGTTCATAATCAACTACAAGTTCAGAATGCTCACACTTCAACACATAAGGGCCCTGCTGCCCAAAAAGGGCATATGGTGTGTCTATAGACTTGTTTGATGCTTATTGGCAAGTTCCAATTAATCGTCACCTCTCCCACTACCTAGGCTTCAAGTTACATTGATAACTATACACCTTCAGAACCATGCCTTTCAGGCTAAACATAGCCGCAAGGATTTTCACGAAGCTCACGAACGCAGCCGTCCATCAATTACGCCTAAAGGGGGTCCAAGTAGTAGCCTACTTGGACGACTGGCTGGTGTGGGCAGCATCTAGGACAGAATGCACGCAAGCTTCTAAGATAGTGATCCAGTTCCTGGAACATCTGGGATTCAAGATTAACATCAAATAGTCTCGTCTTTCTCCAGCTCAAAAATTTCAGTGGTTGGGAATCCACTGGAATTTGGAGTCACATCGACTTTCCATTCCTAGAAAGAAGAGGAAAGAAATAGCAGGATCTGTCAAGAAAATATTGAAATCCAAACGGATATCAAGATGCAAACAGGAGAGAGTGCTTTGCTCTCTACAGTTTGCTTTGATAACAGATCCAGTGCTAAGAGCACAGCTTAAGGATGCAACAGGAGTTTGAAGAAAATACACATCAAACGCGAGAAGAGATATAATAAGACCATTACCGACTCGACTGTGAATGCTTCTCAAGCCGTGGTACAATGCCAAGCAATTAAAGAAATCAATACTTCTTCAACCTCCTCCCCCATCAGTAACTATCCACACAGACGCTTCAAAGGAAGGCTGGGGAGGCCACTCTCATCAGATGAGAGTCCAAGGAGCTTGGCCCAATCTTTTCAAGTCATTTCACATCAACTTTCTAGAAGCCATGACAGTACTTCTGACACTGAAGAAAGTTTATCCTCACAACTCGACCCACATAAGACTGGTTCTAGACAGCGAGGTGGTAGTAAGATGCCTGAATCGACAAGAGTCGAGATCAACTCAAATCAACAAACTGATGTTGGCCATATTCCGTTTGGCGGAAAGGAAGAAATGGCACCTCTCAGCAGTTCACATTCAAGGGTTCCGCAATGTGGCAGCTGACGGTCTATCTAGGTTTACACCTATAGAGTCAGAATGGTCCTTTGACGCAGGATCGTTCTCCTTCATTAGTCCAAGAGCTGCAGATAGACCTCTTTGAGATGAAAAACAATAAGAAAATAGTTCGTTACGTGTCCCCTTACGAGGATCCGTTAGTGGAGGCAGTGGACGCTATGTCCCTGGATTGGAACAGATGGTCCAGTATCTATCTGTTCCCTGTGCAAAACCTCCTTTTTAAGGTCCTCGATATGCTGAAATCCTTCAAAGGGAAAGCAGCAATAGTGGACCACAAGTGGCCAAATAGCGTGTGGTTCCCTCTGGCATTGGAACTACGATTAAAATTCGTACCGCTACCGGATCCATCCCTGTCTCAGCGAGTACAGAAGTCAACTTTCTTCGCTCCATCACAGAAAACACGCAACCTATATCTCCTGATTTTCTCTCCTTAACGATGAGAAAAAGATTCGGTGTTTAAAAGTCGGTTTAGACTTCTGGAGGAAGCCAGAAGACATTATGAGGCTTTAGGGAAGAAATAGCTATCCTTTGTCAAAGCGAAAAACCAAGAGAAATCCCGACAGATTCCTATTCATCATTCTTCATTCACCATCATGAGCAAGGTTTAGCAGCCTACACAATTATATTGTTAAAGCCTGCCTTGACAAGGCAGATACCATATGCATTATAGGTCGACCTTTCTAACGATGTTCTTAATGAACTAGCCTTTCAGCGCTTCCAAAGACCCTTTGCTTGGTCATTAGATATGATTCCTCATTGTGTATATATAATGAACAATGAGGAATGTGCTTAGAAGGTTTTGAATTTAAGTCATATTTCTGTTTGTACTCGCTTTGGGGGCCAGAGTTAGTGAATAGTGGCTCTCTCTAGAGGGGAAGGCCACGTCCAGTTCTTGGAAGGAAAACTGAATTTATTTCCAGACCAAACGTT
>NC_090740.1:136826830-136829330 GCF_036898095.1 Palaemon carinicauda | reverse complement strand
ATATACATATTTATATATATATATATATATATATATGTATATATATATATATATATTTATAGTTATATATATAGTATATATATATATTTATAGTTATATATATATATATATATATATATAAATATATATTTCAAATAAGCCATATATATCAATACATTAAAGTCTGGATTCTCTTAACGACCTCGGGATCAGAGCCCAAGGCGGAACCGCCCAAAGACTATGATATCGGACCGCGAGATTTGAACCCTCACCAAGATATCAGTATGCCAGTGACCATACCACTCTGCCACGAAGGAGTGGTATGGTCACTGGCATACAGATATCCTGCGAGGGTTCAAATCCCTGCCGGTGCCGATATCATAGTCTTTGGGCGGTTCCGCCTTGGGCTCTGATCCCGAGGTCGTTAAGAGAATCCAGATTTTTATATATTAACATATATGGCTTATTTGAAATATGAAAGAAACACGTTTAAATGTGCAAAAAAATTATCATATATATATATATATTTATATATATATATATATAATATGTACAGTATACAGTATATATATATATATATATATATGTATATATATATATATATATACACTGTATATATATATATATATATATACACTATATATATATATATATATATACATATATATATATATATATATACACTGTATATATATTATATATATATACATATATATATATATATATATAGGTATATATATATATAAACATATATATATATATATATATATAAATATATATATATATATATATATAGTATATATTATATATATAAACATATATATATATATATATATACAGTATAAGTACAGAAGAGTTGTCATTGACTTTTATCTTTCTTCGTGGCCAAGTGGGTTAGTCACTGTCTGTACAAGCTTGCCGACCAGGGTTCGATTCCCGGCCGGATCCAAGCTCTTGTCTTTGTGTGATTTCGCCTGGGGCTCTGATCCCGAGGTCGTTAAGAGAATCCAGACATTAATGTATCAAAAATATATATGGCTTATTTGAATATGAAAAACACATAAAAATGTGCAAAATTTATCATATATATATATATATATATATATATATATACAGTGGTACCTCTACATACGAAATTAATCCGTTTAAGAACCAACTTTGGATATAGAAAATGTTCGGATTTAGAAACGAATTTTCAGATAAGAATACATTGAAATAGGTTTAATCCGTGGTTGAGCCCAAAAACCTATGATAACTTCTTAATAAACTACTACACATAATTTCCCATGAGAATAATTCACACTAAATTAGATAATAAACATGTAAATAAGAAGAATTAGCAAAAATGATAAATAAGAAACGGGTTTTTAGCGTCACTTTACCTTAGAAACTTCAACGCTGTTGTTGTTGGTCTTGCTACACAGAGAGGAGACGGACAGGCGGCGAGGAGATAGAGAGATTGACTACGATAAACGTACACTACGGTAACTGATTCTAACTTACACTAAGTGAACTTTAACATAACTTAGCTTATTTTTTTTTTATATTTTATATTTTTTTTTACATTTTCTTTTTTTTTTCTTTTTGATGATTAATTTTAATCAATTTCACTCTCTACACTTAAAATTTACTGAATTTCTTTCACCTCACTCTTTGCCGTTTTCTTTTTTTCACTTTCTCCGCTTCACTCTTTGCCGTTTTCTTTAAATCACTTACATCCTCTTCATCACAAGTTCGCTTCTTAGTTTTTTTAAAGAAATTATCGATAGATAGTTGCTTGTTACGGCTTTTCAGAATGTTTCGAAAGTGAGCTAGGCAAACATCATCGAACTGCGAAACTACACGACAAACCTGCAAATTTTTTGAGTGGTATTTGTCGATGAAGTTGACCACGTCTTGATATTTTCTTAACACCTCTTTTATATACGCTGAACCTAACACATGTTCTACCTCCTCGCTCCCTTCCTCGTCATCACTCATGTGCTCAGACATAGCATGGAGTTCCTTGATCTCATCTGTGGTAAGTTCGTCGTGATGTTCGGCGACGAGTTCCGTAACGTCATCTGGGTCGACCTCCAGACCCTTGGACTTGCCAAGAGAGACGATTTCCTATACGGCTTCCGCTGCACCCACCACGGGATCAGGTTCAGGGTCAAAACCTTCGAAATCTTGGGAAGAAACTGCATCAGGCCACAGCTTCTTCCAGGCAGAATTGAGGGTCCATCGAGGTAATCCTACCCAAGCCTGATCTATGATCTTCAAGCAGTGCACGATGTTTAAGTGGCTCTTCCAAAATTCACGCAAAGTTAAGTTGGTGCTTTGCGTGACATTAAAGCACTGCTTAAATAAGTGCTTGGTGTACAGCTTCTTAAAATTAGAGATGACTTGCTGGTCCATGGGCTGGAGGATAGAGGTGGTATTTGGTGGAAGATATAGCACCCTTTATGAACTTAAATTCATCGAAGATATCATCTTCAAGTCCGGGGGGTGAGCGGGTGCACTGTCAAGGCATAGCAGGCAC
>NC_090740.1:136791830-136821830 GCF_036898095.1 Palaemon carinicauda | reverse complement strand
AAACAAATCGTAGACCCTTTTGTACAATTACAAGAAGCTAAAAGTTTTATAAATTTTTCTAAGGGGGATGCGAGTGCGTATTTAAGAGGTGTTTCATTTCAAGAAGCAGTTACCTGGGATGATTTCAAAGTTAGGTTACGCGCGGTCTATGGTGGTGAGGAAGCCTCGGATGTAGTATTAACGTTACGAAATACACTTAATCAAGCCACTATGAATCGGCTTAATGTTATTGAGAGAGCAGCTCTCATAGCTGATAGGCTTAATGAATATCAGGACATTTTAGGTCATTCCACTTGGGTTACTAGCGATAACATCTGCGTGAAAGATTTTTTACGATTAATGTATTTAACTTGCATGACACTTATGTTGCCTGAAGCTTTAGTGCGGTGTTTTAACCCTGGATAGGTACGGTGGGTCGTTTGCGACCCCGAGCGTAAAAAAAAAACAGGTTTTTCTCACGTGACTCACCCCTGTGACTGAATTTGTGGGTGATCGACCTGCAGGAGGTGTCTCCCCTACACGCTCTAGTAGTGTCCAGATGTGCATTGCTGTAGCTGTACTCCTTCCCCGATTTCTGAGACGCGTCGGGGTCGTTCGCGTCCGAGTTTACCCTTCTGAGGTAGTTTGCATAATTATCAAAGTTATTACGTATTATGAAATTGTCGTAGAATGGTGCAACTTGTATAGGTTATCAGTTGTGGAAAGTCTTGGTGGATTGTTTGGCTACCATGTGCATGTTTTTTTTTTTAGTTAAAATGTCGTTCATCACCACGAGGACCATTTTACCGCGAGTGCCCCTTTTTCATTTTTTTTCATTTTTTTGCCAAGTCATTTTTCCGTAAGATATTGCCAAATAGTGTCGTAAAACTTTTGCTTGTTTAGTGTTGGAAAGTGTGTCTAGATGATCTGGCTACCCATGCATGACTTTGTTTTTGTCAGATACGACGTAGTTATTGGTATATTGGGTATTTAACTGCGGTTACCAATTTCTGTTTTATTTTCAATATTTGTAAAAATTACTACGTAGTAAGGAATTGCCGTATATTATTCATTTTTTTTTCATGTTTATGTGTTAGAAAGTGTGCCTTGATGGTTGGGCTAACACGTGCATGTCTTTTTTTTTTTATCTGAGATGTCGTATATTAGAATGTCGGGCATTTTACCGCGAGTGTCCCTTTTTAATTTTTTTAAATTTTTTTACCAAGTCATTTTTCCGTAAGATATTGCGAAATAGTGTCGTAAAACTTTTGCTTTTTTAATGTTGGAAAGTGTGTCTAGATGATCTGGCTACCCATGCGTGATTTTGTTTTTGTCAGATACGACGTAGTTATTGGTATATTGGGTATTTAACTGCGGTTGCCAATTTCTGTTTTTTTTTCAATATTTGTAAAAATTTACTACGTAGTAAGGAATTGCCGTATATTATTGATTTTTTTTTCATGTTTATGTGTTAGAAAGTGTGCCTTGATGGTTGGGGTAACACGTGCATGTCTTTTTTTTTTATCTGAGATGCCGTATATTAGAATGTTGGGCATTTTTCCGCGAGTGCCCCTTTTTATTTGTTTTGCATTTTTTTGCTTAGTCATGTTACCGTAAGGAATTGGCAAGTAGTGTCGCAAAACTTATATTTTTATAGTGTTGGAAAGTGTTTCTAGATGATCTGGCTACCCATGCCTATTTTTTTTTAGCCAGATATGGCGTATATATAAGTATGTGTTCGATTTTCCTGTGATTGCCATTTTTTCGTTTTTTCCCATTTCTTTCAAAATTACTACGTACCAAGGAACTATCACAGAGTAATATTTCATTTATATGTTTATTTGTCGGAAAATATGCCTTGATGGTTTGCCTAGCACGTGGCTGAAAGTTTTTTTTCTGAAATGCCGTATATTAGAATGGCCATTTTTCCACGAGTGCCCCTTTTTATTTGTTTTGCATTTTTTTGCTTAGTCATGTTACCGTAAGGAATTGGCAAGTAGTGTCGCAAAACTTATATTTTTATAGTGTTGGAAAGTGTTTCTAGATGATCTGGCTACCCATGCCTATCTTTTTTTTAGCCAGATATGGCGTATATATAGGTATGTGTTCGATTTTCCGGTGATTGCCATTTTTTCGTTTTTTCCCAATTCTTTCAAAATTACTACGTACTAAGGAACTATCACAGAGTAATGATTCCTCTAGATGTTTATTTGTCGGAAAATTTTGTTTACTTTTTTTTTGATTGAATATCATCAAATTTTTTTAGCTAAAATATTGTTTTACATTTTTTTTTTCGATTTTATTTCCCTTTAAAAAAAATTTTTTGGGTCAGAATTTTAATTTTATAGTCGTAAAATAATCGACAATTATCCAGCAACCCACCATACAATTTTTATGCATATCCAATAATAATTAGATTAGTAAATGACACCTTGAAATTGACATACCCTTCCTACATTTCAAGTGGCAGATTAGGGAGTCTGAGTCAGTGTGGTTGGCGGCCATTTTGTGGACATATCCGAAGCGTAAGCTGCCCTATCTATATATATTCTTGTTCCCTATAGAATTTGTGATATTTTGGTATATTTTTACCTGCATAAATATCATATTATATATTAAATATATGTATTTTTTTACGAAATTTCCAAGTACTCAAAAAATTACCTTTAGATATGGCCCCTGATATAAATGTAATTTACAAAATAATGAAGATTTTTTTACATATTTCTATTTTAGGATAACATATGTTTATTCCCTAAAAAAATTAGCCACTTCCTATTTCATTTGGGTACCCCAAAAAATTCATGAAATTTGGACAATTTTTTTTGGCCAAAAAAAGTTACCCTTTTTTTCTCATTTCAGATCTTCACCTCCATGGGTCTGACTTCATCCAAAATACATCAAGATGTGTCCTAAACATTCAAGAATCAATTCCTAAAAGGATTTGTGTATATATGTATAAACTTTTTTTTTATGAATTTTTATGTCAGGTCTTTTTTTTTCTACTTAATTTTTTAAAATATTTATAATAAATAGTTTTTCTGCAGATGAGTAGTATTTATCTTTACAGTTGTTTTAAGCATTCATTGAAGTTTTTTTTGGCAAAAGAAAAAAGGAGGTTACTGCAAATCTGATTTTTCAAGAATTTTTTTTGGCGTCGGGGTCGTTCGCGTCCGAGTATACCCTTAAAGGGGTGTCCGAGGACCGTACCTATCCAGGGTTAATAAGAAGTTAATGCTTGCAAGTACGGAATTGGATGTCTATAAACAGATAAAGAAACACATGTCCAAGTGTCCAGATCTCGATCCCGTGTTAACTCAAGTTTTTGCAAATAATGAAACAAAGCCACAAACAGTGAACGTAGTTAGCAGTTAAGTAGCGGGAATTACGTGTTATAACTGCAAACGTCAAGGTCACTTAAGCGCGGACTGCAAAACGAAATTCTGCTCGATTCACAACACTGCAACACATTCAAATAGCTAATGTTACTCGCGTAAGACACAACAGAATCCCAGAAATACACAGTCAATTCCACAGTCAGTTCCATATGGAAATAAAAAGAAAAATCCTCATTTTAACAATAAGAAGAAACAACCAAATGTCAATGCAGTTCAGAGTCCAAAACAAACAAACACTTCTTCGAATATCGCTGAGCCTGGGTCGTCAAACCAGACCTCGCCAGGTCAGACTAATTTTCAGAATGTGCTGAGCAAAGCAAATACCACATAGTTAACTCTAGAGGGGAAGAGAGTGATGTTGGGTCAAGGTCATTCATGTCAACATCATTAGTATTGAATAGTCAATTTAATGTTTTATCAGATAATTGTGAGACAATAGATTTTCCTATGAAACACACGGCCGAATTAAGTAAAACAGTGCATGCTCCCGTAGATTTGCAACGAATTCATACAATAATAAACCAAAATGAGTTACGGCCAACTTTATATGCTGTAAATTTAGAACACAAATCCTTTACGTTATTTTTTTACCCTGGTAGTCCACGTAATATCATGGATTTGAAGACACATCATTTGTTGTTTTCGAACTTTCCAATTGAAAAATCCGGAATTAGACTTTCGGGTATAGGAAATAATGAATTAAATGTCATAGGCATAACTCATGTTCAGTTCAGAGTCGGTAAACTCACGTTTGCCGATACATTTGTTGTTGTAAAAAACATTAATATGTATCCAGCTGTAATTATAGGATACCCATCTATGGGAAATCAAAACATTATCTTAGCCCCTGCCAAGCACGGCGTGTATATCAAAGGGAAATTCTATAAGTCTTCTAATACCTTAAAATCAGTTTTGGATAAAAAGGAGACGACAAATGTAACCGTAACGTACGTTGAAGAACCAATAACTTGTCTCACTAATAAAGAAATAATATACGCGACCCAGGAGAATTCTCGTTCACCCATAATATCATCTTGCACGCAGTCTATCGAACCAAACGTACCTTCGAATTTAATAGTGCAAATAAAGAAAACATTACCGGGATCTGAAATATTAATCCTTTCCGATACTTTGAAAACTAACGGATTGTCTGTCACACAAGCTATTTATACAGTAGGCTCACATCAACAATGTAATATTGAAGTCTTTAATCATTTAAATAACACTTTGGTAATTCACAAAAATCAACATATCTTGGATGTAGAAGTTTATAAACATCGTATTCTTACCGTTGCTGAAATCAATCACTCTCCATCAGTTGCTGATGATTCCCTTTTGCGATCTATTAAAAATAAAATCAATAAAGACATTCAAGACAAAGAAATTCCGCAGAAAATTTTTGAACTTTTAACTAAATATCATGATGTTTTTTCCACTACGGATGGATCCTTAGGAAAAACAGATGTGATCGAGCATCAAATAAGGTTAAAGGACAAGCAGAAAATTATCTATGTACCCTCGTACAGACTCCCTATGAAATTCCAGAATGAAATAAATGAGGAAGTAGGTAAAATGCTAGAAGAAGGAGTCATTAGGAAATCAAACAGCCCTTATAATTTTCCTTTAATAGTTGTACCGAAAAAAGATCGAACATGGCGTATCTGCGTCGACTTTCGTCGTCTAAACGAGTAAACGATCCCTGATCGGTTCCCAGTGCCATGTACTGACGATATTTTGTCTTTGTTAGGTCAGAATAAATATTTTACCAGTTTGGACTTACTTAAAGGCTTTCACCAGATATCATTAGAAGAAGATAGTATCCCATACACAGCCTTCAGTACAGCCAGGGGACATTATGAATTTTTACGGATGCCTTTTGGTTTACGTTGTGCTCCTATAACATTTACAAGAATGATTAACATAGTGTTTGGAGACTTGTTAGGGGATATATTGCATGCCTATATGGATGATCTTGTAATCTTTTCCAACACCTTAGAAGAACATCTACGTAAGTTAGAACTAGTACTACAGAGATTAAGACAACATAACTTAAGGGTAAAGATTAGTAAGTGTGAATTTTTCAAAACAGAATTAATATATTTGGGTTTTATGGTGTCAAGCCAAGGTCTTAAAGTAGTCCATGATAAGGTGTCGGTTATATGTAATTTTCCCATACCTACTAATGTCAAGGGAATACAGCAATTTCTGGGTTGTAGTGGATATTACAGGCGTTTTATACGCAACTATTCAATAATAGCCGCGCCTTTAACTGATCTTACGAAGAAGGGCGTAGATTTCATATGGTCTGAGCAACATCAACAGGCGTTTAATACTTTGAAAGATGAACTGTGTAGTTCTCCTATCTTAAAATTTCCTGACTTCGGTAAGGAATTCTTCATTGCAACAGACGCCTCACACTTAGGAGTAGGAGGGGTATTGCTTCAGCAATATGATAAACAATTTTTCCCGATAGCTTTCTATTATCGAAAATTGAGAACTTCTGAAAGTAAGTATGCAGTAATAGACAAGGAAGGGCTAGCTATTGTTAATTCGCTAGTGCATTTTAAGTTCATAATTTACTGTTATCCCGTTAGGGTCTTACTGACCATAAACCATTAACAGAGTTCTTTAAAGGCTTCAACCACAGCCCTAAATGAACTCGGTGGCATTTGATCATTCAAGATTTTGGCGCAAGAATCGGGTATTTACCTGGGAAAGCAAATATCATTGCGGATGCATTATCACGCAACCCCGTGTCATCTTGTACAGAGCCTGTAGCTGAATTAATAGATATATCAACATCCATGGCTATTGTAAAAACAATATCTGAACAAGAAGATTTAGGCTGGAGCGCTGAATTGTTACAGACTGAGCAAAGAAAAGATCAGAAAATAGAAACAAATATAAATGCTTTGAAAGGCAATCACAAGGAAAAGGAATATATAAAGTATAAGCAGCAAAATTATATAATCAAAGATAATATTCTGTGTAGGACTGTGACAAGGAAAACCCGCTATACACCACATGTAACTAACGACCAGGTAGTAGTACCAATCTCACTTATTTCCACTGTACTGAATTGGTTGCATTCAAATCCATTACATGGACACCCGGGGTTCTCATTAATGTCACAGAAAGCCAAATCATTGTTTTATTGGCATACGATGCTTACAGATATAAAAAGACACATAGCTAATTGTCGCACATGTAAGGATAACGAAGGGCATACGAAAACACCTGTCAGCCTAGGAGCTTATCCTGTGCCCAATCAACCCTTTGAAAGAATACATTTAGATTTGTTAACAGGATTTTACGAGTCAGACAGAGGAAATAAGCACCTCTTAGTAATTATAGATGCTTTAACTCGATATACAGAACTAATAGCGCTTAAAACTAAAACTGCGATTGAATGCGCTAGGAAGTTTTACGAGTGTTACATTTGTAAACATGGAATTCCACACATGATAATCTCAGACTCGGGTGGTGAATTTAATAATCACTTTCTTACCTCATTGTGTGAATTCCTTAGCATAAAGAAAATAAATATGATGATATATCACCCAGAGTCGAATGGGCTAGTGGAAAAAGCAAATAAGAAGATATTAAATATATTAAGAGTAACACCAGGGGTATCAGACCCCAACTGGGATATTGCAATACCGGCGGCACTGAGTACTCTGAATCATTCATATATATCAATTAAAATGTCACCGCATGAAGCATTGTATGGTACCCCAGTTAGAACGCCTTTCCATGTATTACCGCCTACAACTAATCTATCAAATCCTTTAAAAGAATGTATAAATGCAAGTATAAGTCGATATGATATCCTTCGAAAGAATTTAGAACAATCACAAATCATAATGAAAAGGAATCATGATAAAACAGCAAAACTAACTAAAACATATACCGTGGGTGATAACGTATATATTCAAATCAATGTACGAAAAGGGCTCAATTATAAACTAACACCTAAGTTTGAAGGCCCATCTAACATTTTGGAAACATTAACGGCCAATAGGTTTAGAGTTCAAAACGTATCCCAACCCATGGATGAGAGAATAGTACCCTTGACTCACATAAGAAATTAAAAAGAAAAGAGAGGAAAAGAAGTGAGGGAAAAATTTTTTTTTTATTATTTTATGTGATTAAAAGTTTTCTTTTTAATACAGGAGTAATTACATATATTTTTCTCGTTACAGGTTTCCAAGATGAATTTTTTGTTGTTGGGAGTGATATTGTTCGCTCAGATATTTTTCTCGTGTGGGATGAGCTCTAAAACTAAAAGTATAAATTTTAAATATGGCACTATAGTTGAAAGACAAGAAGACGTTTTTATTACATCAACCAACGTAGTTGTAGAAGTGAATATGCAAGCAATTTTTCTTCAAGAGAATGATGTCACTAGCTTAAGAACCGCCATTTCAAGGTTTTCTGCCTCATTGGATGAGTTGCATAGAAGACATTTTCATTTGACTACAGAGAGTTTGCTTGGATCAACATTAAAAGTTGCAGAGATGCTATCTGATGACTTGAAAAATAAGACTGACGAGACAGGATCTTTGGCTTATGACCTTTTGATGTGGACTGTAGGACACGAACATAAAGAAAGACGAAATCCGTTTATTTATGCTGCATTAAACATCTTTGGGTCTGTTGCAAGTTTAGGTTTAGGAATTTCCAATCGTCTTAAAATTAGTAATCAAAATAAGAAAATTGAGTTCTTGACTCATGAAGATGAATTGATTATGTCAGAACTAAAGAATCAGTTAGCTTCAATCAATAAAATTATGGATTTAGTAAATGAACATTCAAATAATATCATTCACATTATGGAAGTACAGGATTTGTTGGCAACATTAACGTATTATGATTATAAGATAGATCACATACATAACAGAATTGCACATTTCATTGAGATATCCAAGGATTATGTAGAAGCTATCACGTTAGCAACTAAAGGTGTACTGTCGCCCCATTTGTTGCCTATAAATTACTTAAAGTTAATTCTGGAGAACGGAAGGGATAAACTAGGCTATGTTCCTTTGTTAGACGAACATAGGTTAAAATTTTATTACAGCCTAATTACAGTAAACGTTGATAATAACAAGATTATGATTACAATTCCCTTTGATTCTTGTGATGCCTGGCAATCTTACAGGATATCACCATTTCCGACTTTCATGACAAATCACTCAAATCCAGTAATATCCAGTTTGACAGGACACGTATTGATTTCCCCAGACAAGGAAACATATACGGTCATTAAAGGCTTAAATCAATTACCTCACTGTTCAGACGCAATGGATAGAAAAATATGTACAGCTGACTCCTTTGAATTCCATAAAAACTTAATGGATTCATGCGAGTTAGGTATAGTGCTAGACGGTGCTCTCTCCCATACAAGTGAAAATTGTCTGGATAAACTTTATCCCTTTGACAATAATGAGTTCAATTGCAGACTCAACAAAGGCTCGTGGATACGATACGACAAGGACGGCTTCAATGTATCATGCCCTGACGGATCCATGTCCTTCACCCACATCTTCGTCGCAGCAGATGGTTGTATCGGGACTTCCCCTAATTCCATGGTGACTGGTCTACGGACACTCATCAGAGAATGAGCCTACTTTGCGAACTTCACGTGGACCTTTACAATGCCAGCGCTCCCTCTCCCGTATAACAGACAGGTTGCAAAGCGGTTGATGAAGCTTACCGAAAGAGACCACCTTTCACCGACTTATAAGGAAATCCTTCACCCCATACTACTAGCAGGTCTGGCTTTCACGGAGGTGATATTTATCGCCATGAACATCCTTGTTTGGCGTAGGTTACGGCACAGCAGGCAGCTACAAAAGAATGTTTCACCTTGTCCCGACAATACTCCGTATTTAATTCAGTTTAAAGCCGTTTGAAGTGGCCACCTCATTCGCTAAAGGAGTAAATTGTCGGAAAGAGTTTGTAAGAAAAGCTGTTAGTACGCTAATAATATGTAATTGAAGAAATTTTCTATATTTGCATTGTTAAAAATACATTTAAAGCAACATTTATAAAAAAAAATATAAATAATTTTCTCTCTCGGCATCTAATAAAAATATATAAGCCGGAATGTTAAAGAGAAAAGAGAAAAAAAAATATAACAGAATCTATGGGCATCTAATAAAATATATCAGCCCTATATATATATATATATATATATATCTCTATATATATATGTACGAAACCGTGGTATGTGTACGTACCAGGAATTCGTGTTTGTGCACTAAAAAATTGAGTATTATGTTAATCTATGTTTCTGACAAAGGTGACAATTAATCTTTAACAAGTTACCGAATCATATGTAAGTCAGTAGTTTTTTTTTTTTTGGTAACATATAATCATTTGCTAGTAATGTACCATATATATGATCTTTATTTTATCATGCATTTTTTTTTCTTTGCTTTGGTAATATCTTTTTCATATGCATTATTGTTATTATTTTTTAATGTGCCTATTTGGACATCTGTCCTCGTTTGATTATGGCTAAAGTTAAAACAAAGAATAATACATATGTCCAGTCACACCTAGTAAACATGTTTTGGCTTGTTGTTAAATTTTTGTGAAAAAATTGAGATAGCTGGCCTAGAAAGATATATATATATATATATATATATATATATATATATTTCAAATAAGCCATATAAATTAAAACATTAAAGTCTGGATTCTCTTAACGACCTCGGGATCAGAGCTCCAGGCGGAACCGCCCAAAGACTATAATATCGGACCGGCAGGATTTGAACCCTCGTCCAGGATATTTGTTTGCCAGTGACCATACCACTCGGCCACAAAGAAAGATATGATCACTGGCATACAAATATCCTGGACGATTGTTCAAATCCCTGCCGGTCCGATATTATTGTCTTTGGGTGGTTCCGCCTGGGGCTCTGATCCTAAGGTCGTTAAAAGAATCGAGACTTTAATGTATCAATATATATGGCTTATTTGAAATATGAAAGAAACACGTTTAAATGTGCAAAAGTTTATCATATATATATATATATATATATACACACACACATATATATATATATATATATATATATAGGTTCAGGTTCAGGTTCTGGGGTGAGGCATAGCCTTTACAACGGCGCCTCTGTGTCTTTTAGATTTGTGTGTTCCTTATTTTCACTAGTTTTTCTCTTTTCATCCACATTTGTTGTAGTATATTTTTCTTATTTTCAATATTCTCTTCACAAAAAAGGAATTTTCCAACTGTTTGTGCACTGTCTTCTTCGTATGGTTGTTGAAGCTCGATTGCTTTTATTCTTATATCACTAAACTGTGGACAATATAATATAAAGTGGTTAGCATTTTCTTCTACATCACAGAATACACAGTTTATATTTCCATCTTGGTGTCTGTTTCTTATATTCAAGCCCAATGAGTTTGTCCTTGCTCTAAATAATAAAATTGACGAAAATGTATTGTCATACACTTCCTCCTCCTTGATTTCACTTTTCCAGTTTTTATACAAAATTAAACTCTCCTTACACTCCATTTCACTCTTCCATTTGCTTGTGTCCCATTCTCTTGTTCTCTTCTTTATGTCCTCTTTCGTACATCTCTTGACTTCTCTCATCGCCATCCCACATTCTTCAGCATACTTCTTCACATGCATCCACCACTTCCTCTCTTTTTCTTCCATATCATTGACTATTGCTGTAAGTAGGTCCTTTTCTCCCTTAAAAATGCTATTAAGGTACCTCAGCTTACCATCCATTACCCTTGTTTTCATAGCTGATGCTCCTACATCCCCTCTCAAGGCTACAATTGCTGTATTCTTTACAGCCCCTAACATCCTTCTATACACTCCATTCTCTATTCTCTGCAACTTTTCTATTTCCGTTTCTGTTAAGTTAATCACATTTGTTCCATATAATATAGAGGGTAGTGCTACACTTTTCCAGTATGTTTTTCCTATCAGTATCTTATTACAGCTTTTTTCTATGATCGAATATGTAAGATTGGCTAGCTTTTGCGCCTTAACTATCATTTCACTTTTCTGTGTTTTGAACATATTCCTACCATCATCTACCTTGATACCTAGGTATTTAATATTGCTTACTACTCTTATTCCCTCTATATTATCTGGTTTCTCCTTCATATTATATATAAGTACGCTACTTTTGTCTCTATTTATGTCTAAACCACACTGCTTTCCTATATCTATCACTTTCCTTATGTTTAATTCAGCATCCTCTATATTCTCAGCAAGCACTAGGACATCATCAGCAAAAAATAATACTACTAGCTTTATAATATCATTTTTAAAACCATTACCTTCCCTTTCTACTTGTTTTATAATCTGATAAGTAATTAATTTGAATAATGTTGTAGAGGCAGTACAGCCTTGTTTTATTCCACTACTTACGCTCAATTTTTGTTCTACTCTTTCCCCTATGTCTAACGTAGTCGAGTCTCCCACATACACTACAGCTATAGAGTTAATTATACTAGTATGTACTTTGTTTTGCTTTAATGTTTCTATCAGTGCTTCCCTTTTTATGGAATCGAAAGCTTTTTTGAAATCTAAAGAGGCCACTATGAGTTTTTTCTTATTTTTGAAAGTTTCTTCGACCATGTATTGTAAGATGAATATATTATCCTCAATCCTTCCTCCTTCTGTAAATCCCGCTTGACTATCTTCTATGGCATTATTACTTTTTAAATGCCTTTCTATTTCATCCTTGATAAAAGCCATGTATATTTTATATGATACATTTGTGAGGGCTATAGGTCTTAATTCCTTTGCTGTTGGCTTGTTTTTCTTCTTCGTTTATATATATATTTGTGTGTGTCACGTGACTATCCCGACCTTTTGCAAAAAGACCAAGGTTTTGGTCGATTTACAAAATAATCAGCATCGTGGTTCGGCAGTTCATAAAGTGTCCAGACAGGTTACTTGCTGTTTGAACACCTCGGAATGGAATAAAAGCGAAGAAATGATAAAGGATAGTAAATTAGTAAATAGAGAATAAAATAAGGGTAATCCCTTCCAGAAAATGAACATATCAAATACGACAAAACTTAAATAGGTTCCTCAAGTAGCTAGTTGAAAGATAGGTAAGTAAAGCATAAATGTAACCTTTATCGGTCGAAAAATGGCTCATAAAGGTCTTATCAGAAAGTTGAATATCAAATGCTTCATAACATTAATAAATATTAAGAAAATTCGTAAATGTTAGTCTTCAGCAAATGAGTAGATATATTATCAACTGATTGGATGTGCCATACCTTCAATACCTCTGTATCAAAGCCAAATAAGGACGAAACTTTCTTTATAATCCAGGCGCAAAAGTTGAATAATGGATTTTTTACCCTGTTATTATGGACCAAGCGTCTTGCTTATTTGATTAATCAGTCTTTAGACCATATATCTTTTTATTGTTTATATACATACACACATACATACACACACACATATAATATATATATATATATATATATATATATATATATATATATATATATATATATATATATATATATATATATATATATATATATATATATATATATATATATATATATATATATATATATATATATAAAGAGAGAGAGAGAGAGAGAGAGAGAGAGAGAGAGAGAGAGAGAGAGAGAGAGAGAGAGAGAGAGAGAGAGAGAGAGAGAGAACTCCTATATAGGTTTACGTAAGATTTTTCACTCAGGACATGGTAAATGCCTTACTAATGATTGATCCCCTTAGATAACAAGTTGTTCGCGAGAATGGTATGGCAAATAACACAGAAAATATAAATAAGAATCCTAATAATCATAAAACTGGGATCGGATCATGTCATATTATATGGAATTCAAGTTCATACATAATGTTTTGTGCTTCCCCTGCCATCACAAACCATACAGCTCTAACAAGTCGTACTTCCCCCGTCCGTCCTCCACCCCCTTCCTGGCGTCCTCCCCCAGCCCTTCGCCCGCCTCCCGCCCGTTACCCTCTCTCCTAACTACCAAACAATTCTGCAGCTGAAGTTCTGGAAACTGTAGATATTGGGGGTGACAGAGGTGGACTGGAGACGACAGGACTATTGCATTTGACTGTACATGTCTAAGAATGAATGTTTGATAAGTATATGTATTACATTTTCTATATCATGCTTTTTCATCGCTCAGATTTTCATCAATCTTTATCTCTAGTTTCTTTAGAATGGTCATACTAAATAATTCCGTGACAACTGACAAATATGATGACTTTGTACTTATTGCAATCAGTTAGATGTGCCCTTTTCACCAACAATCCATTCAGCTTTTTCACGTAACATTTTACAAACTAATAATATAAGTATTCTAGGGGTCACCATTCCATTTTATACAGGGTCTTTATATCCCTTGATTTTTTAATGATTGCTTCGACTCCAAACAATCTGAATTCATCCATAGGCACATCAGGGTCATCATCAGCTTCAAGTATATCAATCAAATTATTCCCTTCATAGCTACTATTCTTGACCTCAGTAAAGTTTTCCATCTGGCGTTACCTTTCTTCAACTTCTGTTGTTATAACAAATCTATATCTCCTGTTGATCGGTATATGCTACTTTTTTTTTTCCAGTAGAGACTTCGTTAATAATTCTAAGATAAATTGTACACCATAGCCTCTCCTAGAATTCCCATATCTGCTTTACCATCTATAGTCGATCTAAATTGAAAATAACATCTTTCTTATGAGCAAAAGAGTACAGATGGAACTAATACTCTATATGCCTCTGGGGTGAAGGGATACAGCAGTGTCAGCTTCACACACAACTAGCTATACATTACCACAGGCGTAAGAACGATTTTTTCTTCGGGATGGGGGCTAAAGTTTAAAATCTCTCTGACAGCGGAGGTCTGACGGCCTCCCCGATAAAATTTTCTTTTACCAAGAAACACCCGTTGATACAATTTCCTGCCATCTGACAGCAGAATGTAGAAATCAAAAATATCTTCTCTCGTTTTTCTGTTTCAGTTTTATCTTCAAACTTTTTACGGCTGTAATGTTTTTAATATACTCTAATTTTTAGCATACAAAAGACAATTCTCTAATTATTTTCATCGATAATAAAGTTATTTGTCATTGTTTTCAACCTATGATGTAAATCTCTCAAATAGAGTACTCCATAGACAAAATAATATTTTATTGATCATAAAAAATTAATAACAAGAAATAACCCATTAAATAAAACCAACGCTTCGTTCAACAGAAATATCAAAACTATTCTAAAAGATTATAAAGAACTCTTACCCAGGTTTACAACTACTTGTCCAACTCTACCGTATCTGTATGGAGTTGTTAAAACACATAAGTAAAATAATCCTGTGAGACCTATTATAAGTTCTGTGGGCTCCTGTACATATAGATTATCAAAATGGTTAGTTTAGAACCATTTGGATTTTATTAGCAGGTTCAAAGGGTTCAATTATGAATTTAAGATGATAAGCTTTGACGTCAACTCCCTATTCACGAAGGTGCCAGTAGATGAACTACTAGAATTTTTCTTGGAAGAAATGGAAAAATATACTTTCTCTGTTGATTCTAACACCATGATAGAAGTAATAAAACTATGTATTAAGGGTTGCAAATTTGACTTTGGAAAGAAATATTATGAACAAAAATTTAGCATGGCAATGGGCAACCCTCTGTCACCATTGTTAAGTAATTTATATATGGAAATTTTTGAAACTAGGTACCTTCCAAGAATACTACCTACTGGCATCCTTTGATTTAGGTATGTTGACGACATATACTGTGCTAGGCCCATCAACAGAAATGAAAACATGTTTTGAACAGCAATAAATAATTTAGTACCGACTATAAAATTTTAAATTGAAATAGAAGTAGACAATAGGTTGGCCTTTTTAGATGTGTTAATTTTAAGAAATGATAGAGGTTTTAGATTCTCAGTTTATAGAAAACCGACAAATGTGTATTCATGTGTTCATTTTTACTCCAATCATCATCCTAGGACAAAAATGATGGTATTTTCATCTATGTTTTTAAGGGCACTGCGGGTCAGTTGCCCTCAATTCCTTGAAGCTGAGCTTTGGAGGATCCGGGAAATTGCAGGTAATTTACAATACCAGGAGAATTTTATCGACACAGCTTTCTATAAAGCAAAGAAAACTTTTTATGAAACTGACTCTAAAACAGATTTTAATATGAAAAACCTTCTCATTTTACCCTTCCACAATAATTTCTTGACAATTCCTAGATCATTGAAAGTTTTTAATGTTAATGTTATTTAAAAAAAATAGTACTTTAAATGATATGTTAATCAGAAATTCACCTGTACAAAACAATGGATGTGTTTATGAAATCCCATATAATCAATGCAATAAAAGATATGTAGGACAAAGTGGTAAAGACCTTGCCAAAACAACACCGATATAATGTTCGAACAGGAAACCAAACAAGTAGTTTGTTTTAGCATATGAATAACCACAATCACACAAATAATTGGAAAGGAGCAAAATAAATTTTATATTGTAAGGACATAACCAAACGCAATATCATAGAATCATGTATCATAAAGAAAAACCGTGTAAAATTGATCAACAATATCCCAGGAATGTATAAACTTGATAAACAATGTATTTAAACAATTGTCATTTTTAAACTAGCTGTAATTTTTAAACTCACTGATTTTTAAACTAGCTATAATTTCAAACTAGTTGTGTACTAACTTTTTATGTTATTGTATTATTTTTTGTTTATTGCTGTCACAAAGGTGACTTTGATCCTGTTCTTAACTTTGTATTAATTGGACCTGAAGAGGTATGACAATACGAAAGCGCTAGTCCAAGAATTTCGATTTTCTGATCCTTCCTCCAGTATAGTGACAAATATATATATATATATATATATATACATATAAATATATATATATATATATATATATATAAATATATAAACATATATGTATATATATATATATATATATACACCGTATGAATATACATAAATATACATATATATACGTATATATATATATATATATATATATACATATATATATATATATATATATATAATTATATATATATATATATATATATACATAATTATATATATACCGTATATATACATACATATATATATATATATATATATATTTATATATATATATAATTATATATATATATATATATATATATAATTATATATATATACCGTATATATACATACATTCATATATATATATATATATATATATATATATCGTGAGCAGACAGAATGCCTAATGACATAATGCCTAAGGACAGAATGCCTAAGGACAAAATGCCTAATCCTTCAACACGGACAAAATGCCTAATCCTTCAACACGGACAAAATGCCTAATCCTTCAACACGGACAAAATGCCTAACCGACATAATGCCTAATGGACAAAATGCCTAACCGACATAATGCCTAATGGACAAAATGCCTAACATATAAAATGGCTAATGGGCAAAACATCTAAAAAGGGATAAAAAAAAGATAACTACTCTGCATTTCAGGCAAAATATAGTGTGTTTTTCGTAAGTATGTGAAAAAGATCAGCCACATCCTCTGGTGGAACAAAACCTAAGGCTTGTATTTGTTTCATTATGAAAGCATTGTAATAATTTGTGTACCAGCGCTGAAGACCAAGATTTTGTATTTTGCGCCAAAGTCATTAACTGAAATGAAAGAAACAGCCATTAATTGAAGTATTTGGAAAACATTTCTTTAATCTTTTTATTGCTCCTTGTTCTTAATCAAGAGTCACAGACTCTGGGAAAAGGCTCTGCTCTTTGAGGAACTCGAATATTGTATCATAAGTTTTTTCATCTTTACTAGATTTAACACAGCATACTAATGGTAATGTTTTACTTTGAGAAACAACATAATGCAATGTATACAATTGTTTTCCGACTGGTACACAGTTAAAAGTGTTATCACTTAACCACTTGTTCTTACTCTTCAAGATTTCCAAATTCTTTCTAGTTGTGTAAATATGCACACTTTCTGAATCATTCCATAAAAAATGTTCACCTTTTGTAGTTATCGATAAATATTCATGGGCACTTTCACGCATTCTTATACATCTTACACTACGTGCAAGGGAATCTTCCACCGGCAAAGCACCGCATATGCTTAATGACACATCTTGTGTAGTGATTAATTATCGAAGATGTAGCTTCATCAGATTTACGAGTGCGGTCTTTCATATTTTTCATCTCATGCGTGCTTCATCTGGTGGATGCGAATGATTGTTAGATTTTTTTTTTCAATCAAATTATTACAAGTGATTATACTAGCACTACACAAAGCACGTTTTTCACACCTCCAATATGCACGTCCTTCTTTTCTCTTGTTAACGGTGTATGTATACCCTTCAAATATTAGTTTTTTTCGTCCTTTGTTACTAGTGATGATTTCCATTTTGGACTGGAAGGTTTCTTACAAAAATTTAATGATTGATAAAGAAATTTGTTAGAGTAAAAGTGTAAATATTTTTGCCTTTCAAAGTGCAAAAAGAAAAGTAAAATGAACAAAAGCTTGTTGGGTAGTTATATGGGTTTTAACTATATGTTCTTTACTAATTTCGAATGATTTATTTAAAAATGCTAGATAAGATCATTTTGTCTGGAAGGCATTTTGCCCATTAGGCATTTTGTATATTAGGCATTTTGTCCAATAGGCATTATGTCAGTTAGGCATTTTGTCCATGTTGAGGAATTAGGCATTTTGTCCTTAGGCATTCTGTCCTTAGGTATTAAGTCATTAGGCATTCTGTCCTACTACCATATATATATATATATTTATATATATTCATAAATATAAATATGCATATATATATATATATATATATATATATATACTTTATATATATATATATATGTATATAATTATATATATATATATATATATATACATAATTATATATACACTGTATATATACATACATATATATATATATATATATATAATTATATATATACCGTATATATACATACATTCATATATATATATATATATATATATATATTTATATATATTCATAAATATAAATATATATATATATATATATATATTGAATCTACCATGTGGCAATTCCAAAAATCATATAGATCACATTACCAATAATAAGGAGAGAAAGAAAACTCTAAGGCCAGCCACACACGGGCAGTCCTGTCAGTTTCGACTGTTCAATTATAACTGACAGTTTTAACTGTCAACTGACAAGTCCACAGACGTACCGTTGAATCGTTCAGTTTAACCATGGATTCCGAGGAGTGCGATCTAGCAGCGCACGGGGTATTATTTGTAATGGTACAAGAAAATAGGCACTAAGGAGCGCGAACAGTTGCGCAAGAAGTGGATGCTGAGGCGAAATAAATCTTCTGATGTTGTGGAGGGATGATACAAAACAACCCCCACACCCTTGAATCACTCTAACTGACAATTGTCCCACAACACAAACTTTCCCCTTACTTTATCAACCGGACTCTTGGGCAGTAGGAAAATTGAAACAAAACATAACCTTAAAGCTATATTACCTTACAAACTAAAATAATCAACACCAAAAGCATCCACATTCAAAATACTTAAAACTGATCAAACTTAATATTAAATATGCAAAAACCAAAACACCAAAAAAAACTAACAAACTTAAAATTAAATAGACCACAACCAATATATATATATTATTTTATAGGACACTGACACTGACCTCAACACAAGCCAAACTGTCTTTTATGGCAAACTACCAGTATCACCACTTGGTGGTCAACTATTCCACTGGGTGGCAATTTGCACACACTACTTCCCTGATTGGGGTCATTGTTATCATCATCATCATATTCATCATCATCATCATCAGCAATCCTAATTCAAAGGCCAAGTCATCATCCGTTCAGAAATCCAAAAAAAGTAAAAAAAAAAATCGTATACCGGCCGGGTCACCAACAGTTGAGCAATCAAATAGCAAAGTCTAAATGCAATCTTTTATTACAGGCCTGGTCATCAACAATAATCCACTTTCAAAACTTGAGTCTCTCCAAAGGAGGAATCACGGCCAGCCAAAATAAAAAAGAAAAACACTTACGAAAACTTCTAGCTAACTGAACTATCGCACTATAATCAAAGATAAATAATAAGTTGTTCCTATCATTCACAATCACGATAAGCAAAGATAAACAAAACTGTACTTATTCAGAAAATCAATCAACAATTCCAACGCTGGTAAGAAAAATATATATAATCCAGCGTTCACACAACTGCCTTAAGCTGCAGTCAAATAAAAAAAAGCATTCGCTCCGAAACATTCACCACTGTCGTAACCTAGCTAAAAACATATACAAACAATGTCAAATATACCGACAGTCTTTCCCACTACAAACAATCATTCGCCAACTACCTCTCTCTCTCTCTCTCTCTCTCTCTCTCTCTCTCTCTCTCTGGATTTGGCAAAAAACAGAAATAAAAATAAAGCAAAAATAAATCCTCCACATTCTTCCCCCCTTACTTTGCCAAATCCTTCTCACACAACACTTACATTATTTTTTTCATAACCCAGTCGCAGTTGGGAACGGGACCTCTACTCAGAGTAACTGGGCCCCCATATACTCTCTCATTCACTTCCTTATCACAATCATTCGCTACATTAACACAATTCCTATCTAAATCCCTGTCATCTAATATATCATGTACAATCATATCTACCTCGTTCTCATCTGGCCCTATAATTACACTCATTTCTGTAAACAGTTCATCCATTTCATCAAAAACATTCTCAACTTTAGCAAAAGATTCATTTATGCTACTAATCATTCTCCTATCTCTCACTCACGCATTCGTCATCCTTTCTTTTACATCACCTAAGGAAAAGCCACACACTATAGGTATAATTCATACTCAGCCAAGTTTCATCTGTATTAATACATTTATCCTCCACACTCACTTGTACATTTACACCCTTGTCATACTTATTCGTATTCCTACCTATACCTATAAATTTCCCTTGCACTTTCTCCTCACTTAAAACTTTCAAACGCCTCTTTTTCCTATATTCAACTAACACTAATTGTTTATTTTCCAGCCCTAACTTCTCATGCATACTAGATTCATACTTGCTCATTTCCAACCAATTATTCATCCCATTCTCACAAACATTAATCCTATTCCTTCCACACACACAGAAGGACTCACCAGCTGAACCCTCTTACACTCTAGTTTCCCGAACATCCTGGCTGATTTACTCCCTTCTTCCTACATACCTTAGCTACATGCCCATCTACACCATATTCGGTACACTTACCCCGCGGTTCCTTGCACATTCTAGCATAATGACCATCCTTACCAAAATTACCACAAATTACATTCATATGATTACTACGACATCCACTCGCTATGTGCCCAGTCATACCACACCGATAACATTTTACCCCTTTCTCTTTCTTGCACTCGCTAATTCTATGCCCTACCTCACCACATCCAAAACAAGCACCTAGAGCCCATCTACATTCATTCTTCTTATGACCTTCTTTCCCACACCTATAACACTTTTCATTACGGACACGACTATCTGACATACCTCGATGCGCACTAACACTCCTATCCCTCCAAACCTGATTCCCTTGCCTAAATCCTCCATTTGTCCTTACAGGTATTCCCACATTACTCGCCCTAACACTTCTATCTACTACACTATCAGCTACCCTCATTGGTCCTCTCATAACAGCATCTCTAAAACTAAAAAATTCTGGCACACTTTCCTCTATTCCAGTTGTTACACTCACAGATTTACTTTCTTTCATACACCTATCCAACTCGTAATCCTCAACTATCTCTAAAATATCATCCCATGTCAATCTTTCTTTTGTCCACCTCATTTTCTCCTTCCGTTTCAAATTCATAAACTCAGCAACATTCTCGGGTACAGTAGCCAAAAACTTCCTCATTAACTCTTTATTCTCATTTATACCTTCATCCCCATACTTCTTCCTAGCTAGAGTTTCCAACCTACATACATACATCGATATCGCTTCTCCTGCATTCATCCGTGCTTCATCAAAATCATTCTTACGCTTATACTTAACACTCCCTTTCATACGTTTTACCTGCTCAATTATTCTCTTTTTCACACTTTCATAATCAACGTCCCCTACACTCATTATCACTCCATACATCGTCAACAAATACCCAGTCAAATATTCTCCTAACTCCCTAGCCCAAACTCTTTTACTATCACCATACTTATCCTGACAATACCTCTCATACTCCTTGAAAAAATCATATACATCCCTACTGCAATGCTCATTGAACCTTTCATACCGAGGTACCTCTCTCATAAACAGAGTCTTACACACATCACGTTCATTCTCACTGCTATCATCACTGTCTACTCCCTTGTTACCTTCTTCCTCATTTGAATATAATGAATCCACTTCTACACTTAAATTCCTATCATTAACCATTCCCTTCTCACCCTTTTTCTTACTTACCACTTTCACCCATTCACGATCATCCTTGCTATCATCCTGACACTTTTTCTTCTCTTTCTTTACATCACTTTTACCTTTCTTATTCTTCCTATTACATTTTTGTTCATCCTTACTATGCCTAATTCCCTTATCTTCAAACTCACTATCACTATTACTATTACTATCACTATCACTTCCTTTCCCATTATCACTAGCCTTAGCATTCTCATCCACTATGAACCCATTACCCGAAGCTGAGGACACTCCTCCGACTGCACCTTCACCCATTATAGTTTTCATCATCCCCATGACTTGCCCCATCATAGCTTCCAATCGGTTCTCCATTCGTTACTCATTCTCTTTCATCCTCATCTCAATACATTCTTCCACTCTCTCTACAGTTCCCTTTAACTCCCTAAGCTCCTTCTGCATCGCCTCATTCTCCCAGTGCAACCTCTCATTCTCTACAAGCAACCTCTCATCACGCTCCTTACTCAGCCGTAATTCCTCCTTCAAAACCCTTAATTGCTCCTCCATTTTTTATCAACCTTATATCTAATATCTTATCCTATCAGTCCTTCGTCTAAGAGTCCAGCTTCAATCCCACCTCGGCTGTCCCTGTTCGGGAGCCAAAATAATGTGGCGGGATGTTGCAAAACAACCCCCACACCCTTGAATCACTCTAACTGACAATTGTCCCACAACACAAACTTTCCCTTACTTTATGAACCGGACTCTCGGACAGAAGGAAAATTGAAACAAAACATAACCTTAAAGCTATATTACCTTACAAACTAAAATAATCAACACCAAAAGCATCCACATTCAAAATACTTAAAACTGATCAAACTTAATATTAAATATGCAAAAACCAAAACACCAAAAAAACCCAAACTTAAAATTAAATAGACCACAACCAATATGTTTATTTTATTTTATAGGACACTGACACTGACCTCAACACAAGCCAAACTGTCTTTTATGGCAAACTACCAGTATCACCACTTGGTGGTCAACTATTCCACTAGGTGGTAATTTGCATACACTAATTCCCTGATTGGGGTCATTGCTATCATCATCATCATATTCATCATCATCATCATCAACAATCCTAATTCAAAGGCCAATTCATCATCCGTTCAGAAAGCCAAAAACAGTCAAAAAAAAAAAAATCGTATACAGGTCGGGTCATCAACAGTTGAGCAATCAAATAGCGAAGTCTAAATGCAATCCTTTATTACAGGCCTGGTCATCAACAATAATCCACTTTCAAAACTTGAGTCTCTCCAAAGGAGGAATCACGGCCTGCCAAAATAAAAAAGAAAAACACTTACGAAAACTTCTAGCTAACTGAACTATCGCACTATAATCAAAGATAAATAATAAATTGTTCCTATCATTCACAATCATGATAAGCAAAGATAAACAAAACTGTACTTATTCAGAAAATCAATCAACAAATCCAACGCTGGTAAGAAAAATATATATAATCCAGCGTTCACACAACTGCCTTAAGCTGCATTCAAATAAAAAAAGCATTCACTCCGAAACATTCACCACTGTCGTATCCTAGCTAAAAACATAAATAAAGAATCTCAAATATACCGACAGTCTTTCCCACTACAAACAATCATTCGCTAACTACCACTCTCTCTCTCTCTCTCTCTCTCTCTCTCTCTCTCTCTCTGGTGGATATACGAGGTGCCTTACACTGAGGGACCTGGGCGAACCCAAACCAAAAATAAGGCAATAAGGCAATAAGGCTCTCTCTCTCTCTCAGGATTAGGCATAAAACAGAAATAAAAATAAAGCAAAAATAAATCCTCCACATTGTTCAATACTGAACATTATTGATAATGCTGATTTTACACCCTTTCAATATGATTATATATATACACACACACACACACACACGCACACACACACACAGACACACACACACACACACACATATATATATATATATATATATATACATACATACATAAATACCAACTTTTTGGATTAAGCAAGATACAACAGGTATGAAATGACCGTCCATATTATGTGTATTTACGGGGAGCTTTTTCTGAAATACGTTATTTATCTTAATTGCATTTAGTATTGTTTCGTAAATATACATTTTATAAATTTTAGATTTTTAGCTACAGCTAGTAATAATAGTTTGTGTACCTTAAGAATTATTATCTCATTTTCTTTATTCAAATGGTTATTTGAATTATATTCGAATATTCAATGCAAACAATTCCAATCGGTCTTAAAATAATTAGTGTTGAGGGGCTGTTGTTGATATTGTTTTTATTATTATTATTTTTATCATTATTATTTATGTTATTATTATTTACATTATGATTATTCATATTATTATTTTTTATATTATTATTATTTACAAATTTCTATGAAGTCTGTAATAGTTTGATTTTCCTAACTAGACATAATTACTGTTTTGATATTTTCTAGTGATCACTGAAAGAAAAGAAACATACTCTATTAGATCTGAAAGTCAACTGAGGACTGGACAGTTAAACCCCACACACACTCAGTTCTCAGTCAAACAGCCAGAGTTGACAGTTAAAACTTTTAACTTTTCTATTTCCTTCAGTCGAACTGCGCAGCTCTGTTGAACTGAGACTGACGGTCCCACAAACGTCAGTTACAACTGTCAGTTATAACTGAACAGTCCAAACTGACAGTTTTTACTGCACGTGTGTGGCGGGCCTAAGAAATGTAAGAAACTATAAAAGGGTAGATATTGGTAGTGATCACCAGATCATCATTGCCACACTGAAATTAAAACTGAAGGCACCCTACAGAAATACAGTATATATAGAATACTTAGGTTTGATACAACTAAGCTTTTAGAGGGAGAGCACAGAGAAACACTTGCAATTAATGTACGAATTGATTTGCAGTCTTAGAGACTTTAATAGAGGAAGAACAGACGATTAATGAAGAATGGTGTGATATTAAGAACATATATCAGTCAGTTGGTAATGAAGTCTTGGAACACACAATTACAAGGAAAAAGCCGTGGATATTGAATGATACTTGGGATACTATAAAAAGGAGATAAAGACAAAAAATATATTGTTGAAAGTTTCCGAAAAAGTAATGAAAATTGCGAGCTAGGGTATGCTGAGTATTTCAGTATTGTCATCGAGGTCGCAAGATAATCCAGGAATGACTAGGAAGAGTATTTAGATAGTAAAGCAGATGTGGCTGACAAAGCTATGAATTCAGGAAGAGGCTATGGTGTAAGAATTGCTCATAGAATTATTAATGAAATATTGACTGGGGAAAAGAAGAAACATATACCTATGAAAAAGAGAGATAGCTCTGTTATAGCAACAGAAGAGGAAGAAAGAAAACGTTTGATGGAACAATTTAGCAAGGTTAAGAATAGGACACATGAAGGGAATAATTTGATTGATATACATGAAGTAGATGAAGACATTGAAGTTATTATTGAAAGTATGAAGGGTTGTGAGATAAAATGCCTTGAAAAGAAATTCTTATTCAATGTAGACCATCATAATATTTCTGGCATAGCCAAGGGAGAATTGAATTTAAAACATTGATAGAATATGAGTAATTATTTAAGCCACAATACATTAAATAAATTGTTTACGGAGATATATAATAATATAGAAAAATAAAGCTTAACTTAGTTTATGTTTTTCTCGTGTAATTCAAGGTTGGATTTATCAACTGAATAATGATCAGAATTTATAGTGGAAAAACCAATGGAGAACAGCCTAGCTTTTCATAATTAAATGCAACACTATTTCTATTTAGAAAACAATCATAAGTAGAGTAAGTCTATATATGTCTCACAAATGTGATACGATAATCACTTTTTACTAGCCGGATCCTCGATAAGAGATTAAACATCAATATTGCTATAATCGCGTAATTTTATCAATTCCAAAAGAATAGCGTCATCTAAATAAGCAGTATTCTTTTCACGATAGAAACAGAAGCACGCCAAGAACACAACTCTGTAGGATAACAGAGATTGTATTTAGTAGGAACTATCAGGCCCATAAACAAATCTTTATAATCACTCAAGGGAAACCTTTAGTAATAGTTGTACGAAAGTTTCTGTCTAACCAAGTTAACTAAAAATAATTATGATATTGATAAGGTCAGACACGTAAATAACAATAACAGGAATTTCATTAGATTAATCTTTGAATGTAAAGGAAACAGTAAAATAGAAATGAAATATAGCATAAAAATGTAAACTACATTGATAACAGATGATTATGTCCAACAAACATATTCATGAATTAGTGAGATATCATTTATCATTGATAGGTGTGAATCAAAAGATCTGGCTGTTAATTTTCGTAGAGGTTGATAGAGAACGTACGCACACAGGGCTTTAAAATTTGGTCAAAGGTGATATTATTGAAGCAAGGTTGTATCTTAGGTTATTGTGAAAGTTCAAAAGGCCTTTCTTTTGCTAATTGTTTTAAAGAAATACTTTTCATGACATGTTTAACATGAATAGAATAATCTAAAAAAGCCGTAGATATTTGGACTAAAAAAATCTATTCAAAATACAAAAAATGCGCATTATTACAGCATTACCTATAGTGATAAATTGCCTTTATCCTTAGGCATTTTTTTGAAGAAAGTAGACCACAGGACACCGACTACTCATCTTTATAATCTTCAGGACACGCAAGGAAACACGTAATAAAACAAAACATAACGTTGCTACTCCATGTCACATTCTACTAACAATTTGCACCTCTGGCTCTAGCAACACTCCAAAAAGACTACAATGAGATCATTTATACTCTTCTATCTGGCCAAGAAAGGACTGACGCCTCTCGCTTA
The DNA here is from genome assembly GCF_036898095.1 of Palaemon carinicauda. Lineage (NCBI taxonomy): Eukaryota > Metazoa > Arthropoda > Malacostraca > Decapoda > Palaemonidae > Palaemon > Palaemon carinicauda. The sequence goes on along the minus strand of NC_090740.1, from coordinate 136,795,124 downwards.
CGATTGATCTGCAATTGTTTATTCCATTTCTTCGAGTTTTATTAATTTTTTTTCTTTTTTTACCAAAGGTCAATCCACAAATAGTTAACTTTAGTAAAACCATGTAATAATCGCAATCGAATACAAAGCCAAGGAATTACTTATTCACTTCGCGCTGAATCGTGTACACATAAAGGACGATTGTCTGGGGTGATTTTCTATAAGAGGATGCATTATCCTCAAAGCAACTGATAATACACAGGATATACCATGAACATAGATTGTTGTTTAAATACCGGTTCAGTAAGATACATGTCTCTTAACTCTATCAGAGAGCTACCATGTATAGGGTTTTGCAATATAGCTTATCTGCTGCCCTTATTCGGTACCTTTATCCATAACGAGGTACAAGTGAAAAAAAAAAAATGTTTCCCTTAATGATTTACGTCCAAGTCCTGGTGTAATAGTAGAAAAAACCCCGATCTATTCATTACTATGTTACGTAATGGAAATGATAGAGACGGTTTTGGTTTGCATCCATGGCGAAAAGGGCTATTCTAGAGACGGGGGTAGTGTTAGAGGGCAGGCTAAATATATGCTATTACAAGTCTATGATATACAATAAGAAAAACGTGGTGCATGGTGTAAGTAACTATTTCTGGTTACAACTCTATGATGCATTTGTAAAAATCTTATCTCTGGAAATATTTTGTTGTATAAACTGACCGATACTTGTGAATGGTAAGATTAACTAATGCTGAGCATTGTTGGCAAACCTGAGGGGAGGAAAGTAATTTATATGGCTCTATTCGGATTTTTGGAAATAAATCAATCTTTTATTCTGGTTCTAGCAATTAAATTCTTAGATAGCTGCGTAAGTGTGAGTGGAATTTCTTTTATAAATTATCTCAACAAAACTATAGGTTCAATATAATTCATCAGTTGAAAAAGAAAAAAGTCAATAATAATCTTTTGTTTAAGGAAATAGGGATTTGCAAATATGCATATATATATATATATATATATATTTATATATATATATATATATATATATATATATATAACACAAAACTGGAAAACCATTCAAACTGGAGGATCCCTATTTCAACAAATCGAACCATAATCGTTAAGGGCATAATATTTTTAGGATTTTTTTTTGCTTATATCAACTCAATTGCTTCACCACTCTCTTGTTTTTGAACAATCTATTATCTTCAACAGGAATCATGGAAAGGGGTCTTATATTCATGATATCTTATAGCATTTGTTTTTGGGATAAGTACAGTAATGCTATGATATTACAGATAAGAACACCAAAAAATGAATACGTTTTTCGTGTCATAACAATCATCATTAATGTCAGATAAGCATAAGACTTTTTTGTTAAACTAACTGAGCTATTGATGATAGCGTGAATTCGAAAAAAGAGAAAAAGAAGAAAATATGCCAAAATATTACCTTAACTTTTTCATATTACAGTTCATCAGGTACAAAAGAATATGGAAGACTAGAATCCAGTCCTTAAGAGTAAATAAAATAACAAAATATTTGGCATCGTGTAACTCGGAACTACATTTATATTTTTAGATAGAAATCTTGATGAACATATATCAAAAGTTAGGAAATGCTAAAATTTCTGCGAAAAAAAACAAACCATTCTAATATTTACACTAATTGTTCTTTGAGTGCAATTCCTGGTAAAAACAACTTATTCTTGTTCAGTATTACGTCATTAATAAAAGAGGAAAATAAATAACCCCTGCTCCTGATGAAACGACAGTTATGAAGCACTGAAAATTCTTTGGGGTAAAGAAAAGTTGATTGGTGTTTTTAAACCAAATGTTTTTCCTAGAATTTTTTTTTTTCATTGAGGTCCTTAGCATCAAAGCAATCACTACAATGATTGCTTTCATCAATGTAGGAAGTCTGTTTGTCTATATATATATATATATATATATATACATATATATATACATATATATATATATATATATATATGTATATATATATGTATATATATATATATATATATATTTATGTATATATATTTATTTATATTATTATATATATATATATATATATATGTATCTCTATATATATGTATATATATATATATATATATAAATTATATATATAAATATATATATATATATATATATAAATAAATTATATATATATATATATATATACTCTATATAAAAATACATATATATATACACACATATATATATATATATATATAAATATATATATATATATATATATATGTGTATGTATATATAACTAGTAACATTTTCGCTTCTGGCAAGCTTTAGTTTAAGGATGAAGAGGACAGCAAGAAGACTTCGGATCATCTTACATATTTATTCAACACCAACGTTTCGGGAATCCATTCCCATCATCAGGGCTACATAAAACATGAAATTATGTTTACATTAGAAATTAATCATACATTTTTGCTTAAAATTGCTTTGGTATAAAAAATATTAAAAAACGGTTAAAAGAATCAAAATACAGGAACCTAGACGGTATATAAAAACATGTGGCTAACAGAGGTCCTTTACAATTATGATGATAAAAACACTTGTGGTCAAAATGGAATAAAAAATATACATATATGTAAATGAATGGTCGAACTTACTGTCAAGAGATGTGGCTGAAAACTATAGGAATATTTGAGAAAATTCTTGAAGAAAATGCTTTAACTACGAACAAAAAATAGATCAACAAGGGATGATGGGTAATGGTAGTTAGGCAATATGTAATGGTGTGGAGGTGGTTTGATTATTTAAGGAAGGGGACAGTTTCTTTATATAGAGAGATTCTAAGAGAAGGAGCGAAAGGCAATCGGATGTTTGGGAAAGAATTTCGAAATGGTTGTATTGTATATGAGTTTTACATGAGTTTGAATGATTTCTTATAGAGGAAAATTCTTGGGATTTTAATACGGAACCAGTGCGATGACTGACACCCCTATGGGAATCGATGCGGACCTTCAGTAATCGTCGGGTAGACCCGATATAGTTTCCAAAATTACATTTTGGACAAGTATACTTGTAAACAACGAAGGACCGCATCAACTCTGGGAGGGTGTCTTTGAACCTGAAAAGTTTGCCAATATTTAAAGGGTTTTTTAATATAAACTTAAAATTCACATATGGGTACAGAGTGCTGAGGGCTGTGGTGAGCTCGTTTCTGAAAAGAGCATTTTTAACATAAGGCAATGATACATACATTAGTTTTTTGGGAACTTCAGGACATTTAAATTTAGGCTGAAAAATACCATTAAGAAATTTATTAACAATTTTGTCATAG
>NC_090740.1:136771080-136791330 GCF_036898095.1 Palaemon carinicauda | reverse complement strand
GTTGAATCAGGTTATTGCCAATATTAGGAACTCTGTCGTATATATCGATGATGTAATTATATATTTTCTTGCTGTTATAAATGTAGACCTAGTTGTTAATTTAATGAAACTGGAATTTGCTGGCCGGAGAGTTACTTACCTTGGACACTAGATAGATGAAGGTACTGCGGCCCCTATATGTGTTATGATTTGTGTAATAGATAATTCCGCGTAAAAAAAAAAAAAAAAAAAAAAAAAAAAAAAAAAAAAAAAAAAAAAAAAAAAAAAAAAAAAATTGTGAGGTTATGCAATATTTAGGTTCAGCGGCTTTCTGTCGAAGTTTTTACCTTGATTTTTGAAGGGGATTTCGTTAAGCTATTTACTTAAGAAAAACTTGAGGTTTGCAGTGGTTGAAAATTGCGCTATCGCTGTTGAAAGAATTAAGTTCGTCCTAACGTTGGATTCTATCTTAATATATCCTAATTTTAATGAGCTTTTTAGTCATGCAGTTCATGATACAGAAAATGGCAAAGGAGGAGCATAATGAAAAGAAGAGGAAACTTTTCCCATCTTGTAGGTTATCATATTAAGAAAAAAATTAACTTTAGAGAAATTATTTGGTTATGGAGAAAGAATGTCTTGCTCTTATTTCAAGCCTTCAGTATTTTAAAGTACATTTAACTTGAGGTGCTGCTGCTATTTTTTTTTCCAGATCATAAGGCGATAAAGTTCATTAACAAATATAACAATAATAATTAAAGGTTGACATTTTGGAGTGTCCTATTGCAAGATCATAATATTGCAATAAAGCACATACAAGGAAAGGTCAATATAGTACTGCATGTGTTATCTCGTCTAGGACACGGATAGAAGTTTACTTAATTTCTTTGTGTAGGGTTTGAGCCATAATATATGGTGCATTTTATATATTTATTATGTTTTATATATCTGTGATATATAAGCTTTTGGTTGAGGGTGTCACAAACTTGTTATTAAGATGAATAATTACATAGCAAGGTTCGTAATAGTATGTATTCCCTTTATTCTAATTACCATCTCCTATTTTAAGGTTCTGGCTATGAAGATTTAGGTCATCCAAAGGAAGACATTTCCAGCAGATTACTAGTCCTGGCAAAGTGACGATTGGACGGAGGTAATTGGTGTTTGAATTCTCTCATGAATTTAAGGTATTTAGACCGTAGAGGTATTTCCATTTATTTGATAGTGAACTGAGAGTACTAGTGCCGGCCACCATCGAGATTTTTGGATTGTGATTTCACACGGATGCCACCAATGTCTTATGATTTGCATTTCATGTGCAAGGTAGCTGTATAGTCAATGGAAGGAATTATTTTGTTAGGTGCTTGTTTTGCGGCACATATTCCATCACAATATCAAACAGCTTGAAACATTCTCAAGTGCAATTTGGAGGTTACTCCTGTTTCATTTCAAGTTTTCTTTCACTTATCATTTATTTTGATGTATTAGTTTAAAATTGAGATCGTCAAACAGTGTTTAGTGTAGTTTTACGCTTTTTTATTGCAAGACCAAAGTGTTGTGTTTATTAAGCCCTTTAAAACTGATTCCTACGAGAGAAACAACCAATATTTATTCTTAGTGTATTGAAAATCTTGATTTATCTCGACTCTACTTAAATCTACTTGGTGTGCCCCACTTTCTGAGAAAGTGAGAAATAGCACCCATGGCCGTCAACGTTTACATCTTCCTGAAGATATAAGGCTCCCTGTGCCATTGAAATGATTACAGGCATCTCAACATGCAGACATAACTGGTTCACTTCCTCTTCCCCTTACACCACCTAATTGCACATAGGGAAGGTGTTTTCCACAATTGACCTTATGAACAGGTATTTCTAGGTGCCCATGAACTTGGAAGACATCCCCAAGCCTACCTTCACAACCCCAGTTGTTACACACCCCTCCAATGATTATTTTTGTTTGACCTTCGTAATGCCGGGGCCACATTTCAACGCCGCATAGATTGTCTCTTAAGGGACCTCCCCTTCTTTATATGTTTCGTGGATACATACCTGTGTTCAATTCTTCCAATGAAGAACAACTCTATCACCTAATCACCATTCTCACCTTACAACAGAACGGCCTTGTTGTGTGGTACGAAAATTATACATTTGATCTCAACAAAGTATCATTCTTTGGGTACTGCATCCCTCCTGAGGAGGTCCGCTCCCTCCTTGAGAGTGTAGCAGCAGTACAGAACTTCCGATGCTCTCGACCATCAAAGCAATTCAGGAATTCTAGGACATTATAACTAATATTACCAGCTCCTGCCAGCCATCACCACCTATTTTGGTCCTCTCTACTCCACCCTCAAGAGTAAGCCAACAATCCTGAAGTGCGGCCCCTTATAGCAGCATCATTCTCCAATGCAAAGAATGCCCTATCAAGTGCAGGTGCACTCACATTTCTCCTTTCCATCTTCTTCTCTCCACTGACACCAGCCATGTGACTAATGGTGCTCTACCAGAGCATATGGTCAATTGCTCAAACCAACCATTGGCCTCCTTCTCTTGAAAAAAGTTATCTATACAGGAAATTTTAGTAATAAAACTCAAACAAAATAAAACTCTTAAATTTAATTAAAGGTTTCAGAATAGTTTTTTTTTTAATTTAGGTTAAATATTTCTAAATTTCTTGAAAGGATGTTCGGTTTGGGTAACTATAAAAATCGTTTGAGAGTATCCTTAGGAGGACCGACCTTGTGTCAAAGGGTAACGACAAGGGGGTGAAAGTTTCGGTCCTTCCCAATTTCCCGCAACTTCAAGAGAGCCCTGAAGAAAAACAAACAAACATTCTATTACCCCCTAATAATAATAAACAAATAGTAACGACAAGGGGGTAACAACTGCAAAAACCTAAATTAGCATAAACACATCTCGAAAAATAAAATAAAGAATTAGAGTTAAAGGATCCTTCAAAAACTTATATTTATATATAGGAACATTACTTCCATGAAGCTGATCCTAAAAATTAGATTTTCGAGATGTTAAATAAAACGAATAGTATCCGAAGATAAAACAAATTACTTACAAATTATTATGTAGTTTTTTATGCTTCAATAGGTATATATTTAGTTTAATAAGATATGTTAATATGAATCAGTAAATATTACGATTAAATTCAGGACTATTAAGCAAGTTTGCAAATAAGTGTGCAATCATTTCCATTGGTGAAATGATAAGAAGGCTAGGATCACTTTAGAAATAGACACCCATCATTTCGTTGTGACGTACCTTAAAGCCTTATCGGCACCTCGGAAGTTCGGCAATAAAGGAAGTATATCCTGTGTCTAAGATGGTAAGAGACATGTCTTCGTTGCTGGCAAGACTTGAGCAGGAGCGGTGATTTGGGCACAGTTCGTTGTAATTAGCCGTCCATTATTAATATAACCGTCGAGCTTGAAAGAAAAGCAACCGGCTCTATGTTGATTCCACCAACCAAACCAACTAACTGACTGGTACGAATTTTCCAAACGGACTTCACTACAACTGTCTCAGCTGCTCAGCGTTTCCTTTCCTCGGAAAAAAAAAAAAAAAGTAGTAACTGCTCGTTAACAGTTGTTATACCTTCGAGACTTAAAAGGTGTTTACCGTCACAACGAAAATATAATTACATATTCCCTTTATAAGCTCGAAGTAAACATAGAAAAACTCAATTAAATTTACTAAATTATACTAATGATTACATTATTCAAATTAACAATAATTAAACCAAATATTAAACCTTTAAGAACGCATTATATAAGAACAATGATAAATAGAAGAAAAACATAAGTGATGTAATAATTTTACATCATTTTCAACACTCCAGGGAAGGGATTCAGTCTTTTTACAAAACATGTAAAAAGTTGAATTTAAAATGAAAACATGCATATTTACAATTACATATTTACAAAGTTATCAAACCATCTCAGTCTTGGAGCACATGCCTAGTCCTTTTCTCTGACTCGACTGCTGCCCTTCTCCTTGACCTTGCTCTAAATTTAGGTTTGGCATCTAATTCCTCATTAACTGAAGGATTGATCTCTTCAGCAATATCGGGTTTTAAAAGAGGGATGAGACTGGTTATATGCCTTTTCACCAGCTCATTTGTTTTACCTTTCAAAACGATAGCATTAGTCACCTCACCACTTGTATTCTTAATTACCTCTGTAATTTTTCCCATAGGATAGTTAAGGGGTTTTACATGAGTCTCTTTGATTAAAACAATATCACCTACATTAAGATGCTGATGATGACAAGGACGATATCGGTCCTTCTTATCAACTGCCTGTTTTATTAGGGTAGCTAAAAACTCCGAATGATAATTGTCTATGAGATTTTTTCTGATTGCATTTAGTTTTTGATAATTATTCTTTATCCTTTCTGACGGGGTGGTACCAAGAATGTATTCAAGATCAATCTCAGGATCAGGCTGTAGATCAGGAATGACATTGATGGATAAGAGATCATAGCCATGAATAAGTCTTTCCGGAGTGATAGGGTGAGGAACAGGCTCGTTGCTCGAATCCCTTAATGCCTCTTTAAAAGCAATTGGTCGCTTATTCACCAAGTGACAAGTTTGACTAACAACAAATTCAAAATCTCTAAATTCTAAAACATTTGTACCAATGGACTTATTTATCAAATGTTTGACCATCTTTATACATATCTCTACCAAAGAACCCATCTGACTGCAGCCTTTAAAATACCGATCAAATTTTATCGATTGTACACCAGCCTCATCAAAATGCCTCTGGGTTTCAGGATCTTTAAGAAAATCCATTATGATGTTACCTCCTGCTACTATCTGTGTGCCTAAGTCACTTACACAAAACTGTGGCAATCCATAATCAAACGTGTGAAGCATAAAAGAACGAAGGAATTCTTTAACAGACATATCCACGCAAATCTTCAAATTGACTGCTCGAGTAAACATACAGGTAAGGCAAAGAACCCACACTTTTAGCTTTCTAAGTTCCTGTTTAACAGTATAAGGACCAAAGTAATCTATGTACACATACCCAAAAGGAATCTCAGAAGGATGCAATCTAACATCACGATATGGGGACTGATTCAGTTTAACAGAACGACCATTATACCTTTTGCACGTAACACAATCCTTAAGGACATTTTTAACAACTGAGAAATAGTGAGGTATCCAAAACTCTTTCCGCAGCTCTGCTAAAAGTGAATAACATCCAGCATGTTTCAGCCTTACATGCAAATCAAGAATTATCAACTTTGTTAACTCACTATGCTTGTGCAAAAGAATAGGGAAATAGCATCTTTCACCCTCTTTCCACCGATCACATTTGCTTCTCACCCTCAGAATTCCAACCTGATCAGGATAAACATTAAGCTGACTGACAAGATTGGGTATGTTCTTGACCCTTTTCAAATCAGACCCAAAATAATCAAAGACTTCAGGGAAATAGACAAGCTGATCTTTCAAAATTATGTGCATAACAGCCTCTTTGTAATACCCAGATTCAATAACCATCAAATCCTTACAAGTTGGTCTGTTCAACTTTGTGCGAGCCTTCCACTTATTCCAACATCTCAGAACCCTAGCAATTACAGCCACTAAATGGCGAAAGTCAGAATATCTGTTTGGAGAAACTAGATATTCAGATGATATGGAAAGCTTATTGCACTGTATATTATAACTACCAACGTCTTTGCTTTCAACATTATCATCATTGATCTTGAATAAAGGATTCGGGATGGTGAAACTCAGTACATTTTGACTTATTGCTACATCACTTGACTGAATTTGTGGTCCTGAGAAATAGTTAGTTTTCTTGAGTTGTTTGTATGATAAACATCTAGTTATGCAATCCCCAGGATTATTCTGCCCACTTGTGAAGGTAAAGTTCACAGGGAAGATTTCACAAAGCTGATTTATACGATGTAACCTATTCAATATAAAATTGGATTTTCCCTGCATTTTATCCAGTTTACTAGCATAGGAATTTACCCAAGTTAACGCTACCAAACTATCAGAATACAAAGTCAGTGCTTTAATATTAATGGGAATGACACATGCAGGACCAGACAGTTCTTTATAAAGTTCCATAAGCATCTCTGTACCTAAACTAATAGCCTGCAACTCCAAGGAAGGGATTGATTTAGTCTTCAAATTTGTGTTCACAATTCTGTTTTTGGCCAATACAAAACTAACCTTACCTGTATCTATATTCTCAATATAAAGTACGGCTCCATACATGAGACTACTTGCATCAACACAAGCTAGTATCCTATAAGATGCATCTCTTTCCCCTACAAACCGTTCTACCATAATTTCTGGAGCTGCATTAGCTTGTCTTGAAATACAGTTCCACTCTTACATTCGCTCTTGTGACAATGGATCATCCCATCCAAGTGATTTGTCACACTGTAAGCCATGCATAAAAACTCTAGATCTGTTAAAAACTGGTCCATTGAAATTATATAAATCAAAATTAGAGGCTATCGACCTGAGAATTAAACGTTTTGTATTGGCTGATCCCTCAAGAGCAATCGGTCTAGTTGACAATATATCATCTTGCCTATGCCACTGCAAGCCTAAAAGTTTAACTTTACTGTCAGTTTTGTTTTCCAGACCAGCATCAATATCCTCCTGAAGTGAACTATCATTAGTAACAATTTGTTGTAATTCCATCTTATAGGGCTCAAAAATAGATGGCAATAACTGATAAGCCCATTTCAAAGTTGATGAATCACTACAAGTGAAAGCACCATTATCCATATAAAATAATTGATAAATCAACCTTTTCAAACATACAACCTCCTCAGAATTCCCTTCAGTATCCAGGACCAAAATCTTGTATAAACTCAACATCAAAATTGTTGGTGAACATCGTAATCCAAAACTCAATCGCACATTCTTATACCCCACAAGAGAAAAATCTCCTTTCTTTACATTACGATACCAAAGAAATAGTAATTTATTCTGATCAGAGGGATTCAGCTCTATTTGGTTAAAAGCTTTCCGGATGTCAAAGCATAGAAGCTTAGACCCAAATCTCAGGTGTAAAAGAGCTGAAGCAATCTTTTGGTTTAAACAAGGTCCAGAATGTATACTCTGATTATGACTAACAGTAGCTGGCTTAGACAAATCTTTTTCACAAATATTCGAGAGAAAAACTACTCTACACTTAGTGGTCTCCCTGTTTAGTTTAAACACACCCATGTGCGGTAAGAAACTATGCTCAGGATGTTCCTCCATATACTGATCCAAATTTGGAATCCTCTGTATTATACCAAGTTGTTCTTGTTCTATAATGGCATCATCCATCAAATGTAAATGAAGCTCATTCTTTCTTAACTTTTTTAAGTTAGATTTTAGCACAGCTTTAGCAAGATTGTAATTCCTACCAAGAAGATGAGATACTTTACTGTTCCATAAAAGAGGCATGGATATCCTGCCCTTTTCAGTACGAACAGAATGATTCAAAGCAAATCTAACAAGTTGATCATTGACCTCTGAAGAGCAGTTTTCGAATTCTAATTGGTCATAGTTTAATACCTTCTTCTCATCATATTTCATGAGAACTTCGTTTGCAGCTTTATTCAATTCAGTCTCCGAAATACTTCCATCATCTTTCAACACTGCAAAATTTGATTCAACATCAAGAGTTACCTCCTCTTCCATAAAGTTTGAATCATCACACAAGATGCTTGAACCAAAGCCTACATAGACAACAGAAGACTCTACAGACAAATAAGTAGAAATGTCCGAATTATTACCATTGTATGAGGCATAATTTAAATCAGGTAAGTATTTCAAATTAGAAATAGTGTTCTGCAGATTACCCAATAGCATAACCCCTAGAGCACATTGACTATAGACAGAGGGAATCGGCTGACCAAAATTTACCATTGAGCTCAAAAGACAATACATAGAATTTGTACCTAATATGAAATCAATGTTATTGATCTCCTCCTGATGGTTTAACAATTGATTGTCTGCCAAGACATAGCCTTTCTCAATAAACGCAGTTGTAATCCTAGAAAGCTGTGGAAGTTTCAAATTTATATCAATAGATGGTACACAAAGGGCTTCAATCTTGAACCTTTCCTTACCTATCTCTACCTCTACTTCCACAAGCTTAGTTACATACTGCTTACTCGAGTTAAAACCGTTAACAGTCAAATGTACCCTTTCTTTTAACACCTTGAGATTACTAGTATTGGCTACAGCTTCCGTAATAAAATTAGTCTGGCAACCACTGTCTACAAGACACCTAATCTCGACCCGGTTACTTAGGTAACAAGTAAAAGTAGGCAAAATTGACTCTGTACTGGTAGTCCGTAAAGCACCTACTGATAGAATCATGCCACTAGAAACCTCCTCTTTGGGAGCAGATTTACAGTTTTTCCCTTTTTTGGACACTTTTTGACTCTGAGAGGTAACAGGGGTTGCTTCGATTTTATTGGTGACAACCAGTAAACTCCTTTCTTCATTTCCATTTATACACAGATAGGTAAAATGCCATTTTCCACAATGAAAACATTTCTTTCGAAAAACAAAATTACAAGACTCGGTGGAATGATTGGCTTTAGCGCACTTTAAACATCCTCCAATTTCCTTCAATTTGTCAACTTTGGCCTTTGGACTATCATAATACTTACACTTATAGATAGGATGAGAAGAGTCTCTTTCCTTGTCTAAAGCACATAAAGTACACTTAACTGAAGGCCCGTTAGTCTTGCTAAAATTGACATTAGTAGCCAAATTTGTTGTTGAAGATTTGATATTAAAACCTTTAGAATGATTCTTTGAAAGGAAATTCTGGGTAGCTAATGAATATCGTTCTGCTGCCTCAAAAAATTTATCCTTTATTTCATCCAATGAAGGTCTGGTCTTATTTGTTATGATAGTCAACTGATTTTTGAAAGTATCATTCAAACCTTGCCAAAAGAAATAATTCAAAAAGTCATTAGTTTCAATTTTTTGCAACTTAACAGATTCAATACAGTTTTTCATCTGACTAATATAGGAAAATGGATCTGTGCTGTACGTTAATCTCATCTCTGCTATTTGTTTAATAGTATTGAATTTCTGCAGCGAACCAGAAGCCAAAGCTGCTAACAAAAGTTCCTTGGCATCATTATAAGTCTGTTTATCCACTTCAAGTGAACTCAACAAAACGGAAGCACGCCCCGAAACTTGTTGCTTTAACAACAACAACTTATCCCTATCCTTAAGCTGAAAGGAGCCTGTGGTATCCTCAAATTCTGTTAAGAATTTGTTTATATTTTCCCCTTCAGTGCTACTGAAAGTAGGAAGGGGAGCAGTAGGACTCTTAAGCAAACTCCTTGCAGCATCTAAGGTACTAGAAGTGAAAGAGACAGTATCTTCAAGGAAGGCTAACATTTCATTGAGTTTATCAATATAAGATTCACAATTCGCCAATTCCACTGTAAGTTTATCACTACTTTCTTCTTCTTGCCATATCAAGGCTTGAATTTTGCTATCATGGTCCCTCAAGTCATCAAGATACGATTTAAACTTAGCTTTGAGGACATGTTTCTCAGAGGTGGTTTTAGTTTGGAGTGAAATCTTATTGTTATAATACTTTGTCACTTGTCCTCGGATATATTTCCGACTATTGATTAAAAGAGACAAATTAGACATGATTACAAACTTTTATTTTTTCTGTAACAAAACCTCAAACAATCTTTCATCAATTTAAATAGATGATTTAAACCTACTGTATTTAAATGTACCGAATCTCTATACAACCTCTGGTTATCTAATCTCCCCTGGCTTTCCACCCTAAACAGAAAATCTTTACACTTTAAACCTAGTACAAACTTATTGAAATAGCGTCTAAGTAATTTATAGTGTTCTGTAAGAGGGGCATCAAACCTATTCCTGTTTACATGAAACCTCAGCTCTACTTGCGAGGCAATATGGCAAGTATTTGGTAGTTTTTCACGAACTAAGATATAAAATGCTCTGCAATTTTCTTTGACTAAGGATAAGTCTATGTCAGCTTTTAAGTCATTACCTCCCAGATATACAATTAAATAGTCAGGATTATAAGATACCAAAGGATCTAAAAGACTAGTATTGTTAAGAAAGATGGAAAATGTGGCACCTCTCCAACCAAAAAATGACACTTCAAATTTCACATTATCAATTTTTATTTCTGATCCCTCAAATCTCCTTTCGAGATCAGAAACATATGAATGTCCAAAGACTGCCAATTTCATAACAACCACAGATCAGTCAATGTCATCCAAGAAAATGTTGACGACAAAAATGAACAGTACAAAATAGAATAAGAAAATTTCAAATACAGAACAAGCCCAAAAACCACTCCTACTCTCATCCAAACCAAGCAACCAAACCGAACTCCTTATTTGCAATCCTGTCACGGTCGCCATCTTGAAAAAAGTTATCTATACAGGAAATTTTAGTAATAAAACTCAAACAAAATAAAACTCTTAAATTTAATTAAAGGTTTCAGAATAGTTTTTTTTTTAATTTAGGTTAAATATTTCTAAATTTCTTGAAAGGATGTTCGGTTTGGGTAACTATAAAAATCGTTTGAGAGTATCCTTAGGAGGACCGACCTTGTGTCAAAGGGTAACGACAAGGGGGTGAAAGTTTCGGTCCTTCCCAATTTCCCGCAACTTCAAGAGAGCCCTGAAGAAAAACAAACAAACATTCTATTACCCCCTAATAATAATAAACTTAAATAGTAACGACAAGGGGGTAACAACTGCAAAAACCTAAATTAGCATAAACACATCTCGAAAAATAAAATAAAGAATTAGAGTTAAAGGATCCTTCAAAAACTTATATTTATATATAGGAACATTACTTCCATGAAGCTGATCCTAGAAATTAGATTTTCGAGATGTTAAATAAAACGAATAGTATCCGAAGATAAAACAAATTACTTACAAATTATTATGTAGTTTTTTATGCTTCAATAGGTATATATTTAGTTTAATAAGATATGTTAATATGAATCAGTAAATATTACGATTAAATTCAGGACTATTAAGCAAGTTTGCAAATAAGTGTGCAATCATTTCCATTGGTGAAATGATAAGAAGGCTAGGATCACTTTAGAAATAGACACCCATCATTTCGTTGTGACGTACCTTAAAGCCTTATCGGCACCTCGGAAGTTCGGCAATAAAGGAAGTATATCCTGTGTCTAAGATGGTAAGAGACATGTCTTCGTTGCTGGCAAGACTTGAGCAGGAGCGGTGATTTGGGCACAGTTCGTTGTAATTAGCCGTCCATTATTAATATAACCGTCGAGCTTGAAAGAAAAGCAACCGGCTCTATGTTGATTCCACCAACCAAACCAACTAACTGACTGGTACGAATTTTCCAAACGGACTTCACTACGACTGTCTCAGCTGCTCAGCGTTTCCTTTCCTCGGAAAACAAAAACAAACAGTAGTAACTGCTCGTTAACAGTTGTTATACCTTCGAGACTTAAAAGGTGTTTACCGTCACAACGAAAATATAATTACATATTCCCTTTATAAGCTCGAAGTAAACATAGAAAAACTCAATTAAATTTACTAAATTATACTAATGATTACATTATTCAAATTAACAATAATTAAACCAAATATTAAACCTTTAAGAACGCATTATATAAGAACAATGATAAATAGAAGAAAAACATAAGTGATGTAATAATTTTACATCATTTTCAACACCTTCAGTAGAATACTTTCCATAGCAGAATCCAGATACTCTATTGCGAATTACAGAGGGTGTATTTGGCTATCCTTAATTTTCACTGCTTCTTACTCAAAGCGAAATACAGCAGAATAGTCACGTTCGGGGTTTTGTTAATTTTTATTAGTATCGAGTAAAGTAAACTATGCTTTTGACACTTCGATATTGTTGGAGCTTAAATTAAAAGTAAAATTTTTAATAATTCTTTTTTGGGACCTACCACAGTTCCAGGAGAAACTTTAACTTGGAAAGGGGGGGGGGGGGGGGCATTTGTCACAAATAGATGAAGCACTAAACCATTGGGGTCATGTCGATGACTTCTGCTGCCTTCGTTTGAGTATTGGACATAGAGTCAGCTTTGACTGGCACATCAGGGGACTCTGGGAGTCTGGGGCCTCATACCTGATGATTATGTCCTTTTTCTGTATTCAACTTTGTCGTTGCAGGGAAGGGGGGAGGAGGCTACACCCAGGAGACTGTTGGTCAATGACTCCTATTTGTAGAGGGGACCCATACCCAGGAACCCCCCCCCACCCCCACACACACACAGGGCACACATAGATCACGCCACCCTGGCCCAATACGCTTTTAATGAGTTTGAAGAGATCCACGAATAATGGCTAACGTCATTCTCGTTTGTGCCCAGGCCTCGAAATCTACGAAACCTGTAGTTTTCATTATAATGTTAACAGAACTTATATTTGTTCTCCCGATGATGTAGTCTCCATAAATGCCCAAACCTAGATATGTATTAAATAATTGTGAGAGCACTCATTCAATAGTCATTTGATGATTAACTTAAGGAATTTATATTAAGAACTCCATGAATGTGTACTCACTTTTTGACAAATACATTTATAGTTGAAAGAAGAGAATCTCATCAGTTTTATCCAAGTCTCTTTGAATTACTTTTATGAATTTTTTTGCCTGTGGGTTGGTACATTATTATTGACGTTTTATATCTTTAAAATTATCTTTTACAGAGTTTAAATGTCTGATAGGGTGAAAAGAGATTGATAATAGAACCTGCATTTAAATGTATTAAGAAATATTAATGTTTTTATCTATAATCAACAAACAGTAAAGATTAATACACATCACGCATTAAAATTTATCTAAATGTTAAGTTCCTTCTCAGGTTTGATCTTATTCTTTACTGGTTTCCTTGAATCATGGATTATAATGTACAATATAGGCTACCATCTACCACGATAACTAGTGGACAATAATAGCATTTTTTCCTTCATGTAGTCATCCTGATAATTCATTGTTAACGCTGATCTTTTTTACTCGATGCGCACATTTCCTTTTCTGTACACGTCTTTGATAATGTGTGGCTAAAAATAACCTAAAGCCCTTTTTATACATTTCCTGATAATTCGTAACCAATAATGACCTTTTGCATGTTTATAGATTTCCTGATAAATTTTCCCAAACATCCTTTTGTCCTTGCTGTAGACCTCTGGATAATTTGAGGCGAATAATAATCATTTGAACTTTCTTTAAACTTCCCGATATTCTGTCACCCTATTTGTGCACTTCCTCATGATTTGTGTCCAATAACTACCTTTTTTCCTTTCAGTAGACATACTGAGTCTTCCATATAATATGTGGCTGATAACGCTATTTCACTTTTCTTTTTTGAGTTCCTGATAATTTGCTGCAATTCATATCCTCTTGTCTTTTTTGGAGATATCCTGATGTTTGGCCAATAATGAACTAATACCCTTTTTGTACATTTCCTAGTAATTTGTGGTTGATAATTTCCTTTGCCCTTCCTGTAGAGTTCCTTATTCCTCCTAGTAATTTGACGCCAATAATAACTGTTAGTCTTTTATTTTTTGTAGACTTTCTAATAATTTATCGCTAATTACGATATCTTGTCTTTTATTTAGAGATTCCCATAATATGTGGCCAATAATGACCAATTAGCCCTTTTGTTCATTCCTGATAATTAGTTGCCAATAGTTACCTTTTGCCATTTTTGTAGACTTCCTCAGTCTTCCTGATAATTTTTGGCGGATAATAAAAGTGAGACTATTCCTAAATTCTCCATCTATTTCCGCAAGGAGATTTAACTAATATATGAGTGAAGTACTGCAGAGTGGAAAGAAAATCATGTTTTAGAAATATGTATGTATGTTCCAAAGTAGAACACCTATAATTCTTGCTAACAAATGAGGCCTTTCCTCGTCGGGTTGCCTGAAAGGGTTATCTTTATTCTTGTCGAGCACTAGGCAGAAGTTCAGAGGTTAATTGGACGTTTAGACAATGAAATCTATGGAAAAGTTTTTCACTGTAAAAAAATAACTTTGTGGGATTATGCTTTTGTTTTTGTTTTTCACTTCACTTGATGTCCTTTTCCGGTTGTTTCTTTATATTACATTTTTTTCCGTAGGTACCCATGTAGGCTTAAAAAAAAAAGACCCCAGGTATCTGAAACCTTTTTTTTTTACTCTTATAGTTTGCGACTTTTCTTCAACTCTTTAGGTCTTAACCCTGGTTTTTTTTTTCTATTCAGCACAAAAACTGTGGTTTAAATTCGGTTAATAAGAATGAAAATATTAAAAATAATAAGGTCATGCGTACACACGCACGCACAAACATATATATATATATATATATATATATATATATATATATATATATATATATATATATATATATATATATATATATATATATATATACACTAACATAAAAACTAGTCATTCAGTTGCCTATGGAATTGGAGAAGGTCATATTATCGAGTTATGAGGATTGCACCAACCGTGTGTCACACAATTGTACATAATTCCTTTTGTATATAATATGCTTGTATATTCGCTCTTCCCTCGCACTCAAACGAACATGCAAATTCATGTCTGCTGTTTTGCTCTGAACATTGTCTGTCTCTCGAACATGTTATGTCCTGTTGCCTTGAGGTTTTGTATATAAAGAAGAGTGTTCCTTAATATATAACTCAGTTGATTGTTTTTTTTTTTAGAAAAAAAAAAACAATCAACTGAGTTATATATTAAGGAACACTCTTCTTTATATACAAAACCTCAAGGCAACAGGACATAACATGTTCGAGAGACAGACAATGTTCAGAGCAAAACAGCAGACATGAATTTGCATGTTCGTTTGAGTGCGAGGGAAGAGCGAATATACAAGCATATTATATACAAAAGGAATTATGTACAATTGTGTGACAAACGGTTGGTACAGGATGGAAAAAGCTGATATCCAATTCAGTGCTCATTGATTATATATATATATATATATATATATATATATATATATATATATATATATATATATATATATATATATATATATATATATATATATATATATATATACATATATATATATATATATATATATATATATATATATATATATATATATATATATGTATATATATATATATATATATATATATATATATATATATATATATATATATATATATATATATATATATATAGCTAATAAAACAGGTATAGTAAAACGGAGTCCATTGTTAGTATTATGTATTTCATCATATTACTACAAGGACTACGAAGCGCGAAGTAGGAGATGATAAATGGAGAAGTATTGAATTGAAAACTCTAAATCTAGACGACAGGCGAAATCTAACCAAGGCCCTTAGCGTCAATAGGCGTAGGAGGAGATGGTGATGATTACTTCCATAACAATGTCAAATAAACTTAAAAAATCACACGATTGATGTGTTAATGAGCCTCCCTTTTCTCTATGGGAGTGTATTGGTAACGTTCCGACCTGGCAAACTATTGGTGATAAGGGATTAGCGGAAGCCTCATTGAGCTATTTGCTGAGTCATCATCAGACATTGCATGACCCTCTTTGATAGTAGCTTAAAACCAAAAGGAACATTGAGTAAAGGAAAAGAAGAGCGTATAAAGTTACTTAGTATTTATTTCAAAATACTTTTTTGTTGTTATAAAAATGGTATCAATTCTACTATAATGATGACAACGATGGAATTTGCAATAATCGTTAATGCCTGTTAATGGATGAGAGAGAGAGAGAGAGAGAGAGAGAGAGAGAGAGAGAGAGAGAGAGAGAGAGAGAGAGAGAGAGAGTTTTTGATTCTGCCAACAACTGGTATTGGATTTCCCATGTATTCGCTGAGTTAGCTGAGCAAGTAAAGCTCGATACAGATTCCATAATTCCAAAAGCTATCACTTATTTTCATGAAGGGAAAAGGAAACACTATTTGTTAGTATCACCACAGAGGCGCATCGAAGTGAGCACTCTCTGAACAGATATTAAGAACCATTAGGATCCATATCAATAGCTGGGGAAGGGGAAGGTTACAAGGAAGGTTTTTCAATAAGAGATTGGTAGTTATCAGGCTTAGATGTAGTAGTCTCTTCTATTACAAGAAGATTCCTAAATATCAGAATTGGTGTTTGAAATCATTTTACATCAAATAGTGATGTTTATGAATTCAGAGGTTATTACTTTGCACGCCTTTATATATATATATATATATATATATATATATATATATATATATATATATATATATATATATATATATATATATATATATATATATATGTATATATATATATATATATATATATATATATATATATATATATATATATATATATATATATATATATATATATATATATATATATACATATATATATATACATATATATATATATATATATATATATATATATATATATATATATATATATATATATATATATATATATATATATATATATATATATTCGATAAATAGCCAAGAAATATTATTGATCCGGTAAACGGGTTTCTTATCATAAGGAAGCAAACAATATATGTTCCATATTATCAGGAATTACTCTTTTCTGCGTGATAGATTACTCAGAAATTTAAGTAAGTAGGTATATTAGCTTCTTTTTTTTTAGGTTGAAGCAAATAAAATTCCATATTATTAAGATTTTTTTTTTTGCCTGATAAATTCTGATAAATTGCTTAGAAACTTAGGTTTTTTTATATAATGCCTTATTTTTTAGGTTAAAGCAAATAATCTGGGGAGTAGGGTGGCCAGGAGACCAGCTACCGGTTCAGATACTACCGCTAGAGAGTTATAAGGTCCTTTAACTGGCCAGAGAGTGTTACATTGGATTCTTCGCTCTGGTTACAGTTTACATTCCCTTTGCCTACAAATACACTGAATAGTCTAGCTAGTCTTTTTATATTCCTCCATGTCCTCATACACCTGACAACACTGAGATTACCAAATAACTCTTTTTTTGTCTCAAAGGGTTAACTATTGCCCTATAATTGTTCAGTTGCCACTTTCCTCTTGGTAAGGGCAGAAGACACCCTTTAGCTATGGTAAGCACCTTTTCAAACCATTTTTCTCTAGTCTTGGGTAGTGTCATAGCCTCTGTGCCAATGTCTTCCACTGTTTTAGGGTATAGCTCTCCTGCTTGAGGGTACACTCGGCACACTGTTTTATCTTATTTCTCTTCCACTTGTTTTGTTAAAGTTTTTACAGTTCATATAGGAAATATTTATTCAAAAGTTGTTACTGTTCTTAAATTATTTAATTTTCCTGTTTCCTTTCCTCACTGGGCTATTTTCCCTGCTAGAGCCCCCAGGATTATAGCATCCTCCTTTTCCAACTAAGATTGTAGCTTAGCGAGTAATAATCAATAATGGTAATTCCTTGATAATAAAAATCACATTTCTTTCTATTTGGTAATTTGCTCAGAAACTGAAGTAATTGGATGTATTGCCTTTTTTTGTTTATATCAAATAATCTATATTCCTTATTTCTAGGCTCGAGCCATGTCGTCCTGATGGAAGTTCCCTTTGGCAGCTTCCTACTGTATAATATTTCTGCGAGTGATATTACAAGAGAATTACGGTCAGGTATCACATGGATCTAACCCCTGCAACGACTATCCGAAGATCTCGTGTATAATCAGGGACGTATCCGAAGATAACCATAGATATCTGTACCCCCAATAGACTTTATCCAGTCTAATCAACCAAGGGGAAGAATGAGTGAGGATCCGTTACATATCCTTCAACATTATAAATTACATTTATTTATGTCTGATAGATTGCTCAGAAACTATAGTTATTACATATACAGGTTTCTTTTTTTAGGTACAAGCAAATAGTCTATATTCATTATTATTATTATTTGTTTTTTTAAATACAAAACATACTGAATGTCTTTCAAAGTTAAACTAAAAAGATCATGGAATGCGTAATTTATTATCATGCTTTTATGTTTTCATAATATACACACACACACACACACACATATATATATATATATATATATATATATATATATATATATATATATATATATATATATATATATATATAATTGTTTTTTGTGATTTATCATCTACAGAATTAATTGCCCAAAACTTCATCAACTTTATTCTATAATTTCGATTATAATCATACCCTTAATATCATTAAAAAATTAAATTCATCATCATCATTATCTCCTCCTAAGCCTATTGACGCAAAGGGCCACGGTTAGATTTCGTCAGGCGTCTATAGCTTGAGCTTTTAATTTAATACTTGACCATTTACCATCTCCTTCTTCACACTTCATAGTCCTCAGACATATAGGCCTAGGCCTTTCAACTTTTCTAGTGCCTTGTTGAGTCCCACTGGACATTTTGAGAGCCAATCTCTCTTGGGGACTGCAAAGAGCATCCCCAAATCATCTCCATCTACCCCTCATTCTAATCTCATTCACATATGGCACACGGGTAATCTCTCGTATAGTTTCATTCATAATCTTGTCCTGCCATTTAACTCGCAATATCTTTCTGAGTTTTTTTTTTCTCTCTCTCTCTCAAATGTATTGGAGATTGTTTCATTGTCATACCCCGATTCTAAAGAGAGATTTCGTAAAAGGTTCCAGGACCCACTCTTACAACATAGCGACTTCCTGAATTCATAGTTTTATCAGCCTCGTCTGCTTTAGTGTCTAAATATTTTCTCCAGTCACGCCTGTTTTTCTTTTGACCTTACTATCAATATTGGAATACTTTGCATGCTCTACTTTGCAATTTTCAATATTTCCTTGAAAACTTTCAACAAAAAAATTTGATCTTCGTACCAAGACTTCACTAGCAACTGTTGAGATATGTTCTTAACATTACACCATTTTTCATCAATTGACTGTTCTTTGTCTCTTCAAGTCTCTAAGACTGCAAATGGGTTCCTTCGTTCAATTGCAAATGTTTCTTTGTGCTCCTCATTTAAAAGCTTAATAGTATCAAACCTACGTATACTATGTACCTTTAAGCTGGATGCTTTCAGTTTTAATTTCAGTGTGGCAATGAGGATCTGTGGATCAATACCGATATCTGCATCTCTATAATTTTCTAGGTTTTTAATGAGTATTTTTCCTATCTTTATGTGATCTATTTGAGTGTTTTAAATTGACAAATGCTGAAGTTCATGTGCACTTGTGGTTGTCTTTGTGTTGAAAAAGAGTACTTCCAATGACAAGAAGGTTTGCTTAACAAAAACTTATGAAAAGTGGTCCATTTTCATTTGCAACTTTGACAGTGACTTCAACAAGATTTGAGGGGCAAGGGGGTGGGGGGGGGGGGGTGAAGCATTTCTTCCACGCCTAATGATATCATTACTTCAAGCTGCTCATTGGCTTATACGAGTAAAACCGTTACCAAAAATGGATTGTTATGATATATCTCCTCGAACGGTTATATACCGCCCAGAACGGTAAAATATTCCTCCTAGCACGGTATAATATACCGCCCAGCACGATAAGATATACCACCTAAAATGGTACATCTATACAATATTTTATTTTCTATATCACTACTCCCTAATATTTCATTTCTGTAAAAAGACGTTCAGTAACTTTCTTATCTAGTTAATTATGGACCATGGGGTTTGGGATATTATAAAGAGATTATGAGCTAAATACGTGGAACCACTTTTTATTATTATCACCAGGAATTCCATAATAGCTATGAAATCAATCACTCCGTTAACATAACCCGTTCAAACGGTACAAAATTACGAGAAAAACTTATTGTTTCGTTAAAACGTAATAATTTTTGCAACCTATCCAGAATATTTGATAGCAAATATTTTAACGTTACATATAGTCTATTCATTTTAAATTAAAAGTATCAAAACTTGGTTTACTTTGTTTTAACCTCGACTTCCTTCATAGAATTACCAGGTAACTTGATATACATAAATCTCCAAATAAGAGTTGCTGGAAAAAGAATATTCATGAAATATCCCCCCCCCCCCCTTTTTTTTCTTTTTTTTTCAATTGAGAAACGAAACCGTTTTTGACGAATAAATATTAATTCACTTACTTTTGTCTTTTTCTCAGAATATTCATGTTACTCATTTTCATCTATTTATCTATTTTATTCTACTTTCGTTGAAGTACCGAATTTATTTTACTCAATAAGCCTCTGTTCATCTCTGCTGGTTGAATTGACTATTCAATCAACACTGAGGAATTTTGAAATATCATCAATATAGTATAGTTAATCAA
>NC_090740.1:136763580-136766080 GCF_036898095.1 Palaemon carinicauda | reverse complement strand
GTATGATCAAATGCTACCGAGTTCGTTTGGGGCTGTGACTAAAGACTTTAACTTAGGGGCTTATGTTCAGTAAGAACCTTAACGGGATGACCGTATATTATGAACTTAAAATGCACTAGCGAATTAACAACAGCTAGTCCTTCCTAGTCTATTACGGCATATTTACTTTCGAAAGGTCTCAGTTTACGTGAATAAGAAGCTATCGGGAAAAACTGTTTGTCATATTGCTGAAGCAATACCCCACCTACTCCTAGGTGTGAGGCGTCTGTTGCAATGAAAAATTTCTTACCAAAGTCAGAAAATTTTAAGATAGGAGAACTGCACAGTAAGATCGGTTAGGGGGAGCGGCTATTATTGAATAATTGCATAAAAAATGCCTGTGTTATCCACGACACCCCATAAATTGCTGTATTCCCTTGACATTAGTAGGTTTCGGAAAGTTACGGGTAGCCGACACCTTATCGTGGACTACTTTAAAAAATTGACTAGACACCGTAAAAGCTAAATAGACTAATTCTGTTTTGAATAATTCACACTTACTAATCTTTACTCTCAAATTATGCTATGTTAGTCTTTGTAGCAATAGTTCCAGTTTACATAGATGTTCTTCTATGGCATTAGAAAAGATTACAAGGCCGTCCATATAGGCTTGCAATATGTCCCCTAACATGTCTCCAAACACTATGTTTATCATTCTAGTAAACGTTATAGGAGCACAACGTAAACCAAAAGGAATACACAAAAATTCATAATGTCCCCTGGCTGTGCTGAAGGCAGTGTATGGGATAATATCTTCTTCTAATGATATCTGGTGAAAGCCTTTAAGTAAGTCCAAATTAGTAAAATATTTGTTCTGACCTAGCAAAGATAAGATATCGTCAGTACAAGGCACTGGGAATCGATCAGGGATCGTTTCCTCATTTAAAGGACGGAAGTCTACACAGATATGCCGCGTTCGATCTGTTTTTGGTACAACTAATAATGGAAAATTATAAGGGCTGTTTGATTTCCTAATGACTCCTTCTTGTAGCATTTTACCTACTTCATCATTTATCTCATTCTGGAATTTCATAGGGAATCTGTAGGAGGGTACATAGATAATTTTCTGCTTGTTTTTCAACCTTATTTGGTGTTCTATGACATCCGTTTTACCTAAGGATCCATCCATAGTGGAGAAAACATCATGGTATTTTTTTAAAAGATGTAAAATTTCTGTTGAATTTCCTCTTCTGAATGTCTTTACTGATTTTATTGTTTGTAGATTGCAAAAGGGAATCATTCCCAACTCATTGAACGGGATTGATCTCAGCGGCCGTAAGAATGCGATGTTTATAAACTTCCACATCCAAGATATGTTGATTTATGTGAATGGCTAAAGTGGTATTCTGATGATTACAGACTTCAATATTACGCTGTTGTTGTGGGCCGACTGTATAAATAGCTTGTGTAACGGACAATCCGTTAGTTTTCAAAGTGTTGGGAAAGGATTAATATTTCAGATCCCGGCAAAATTTTCTTTACTTGCACTATTATATTCGAAGATACGTTCAGCTCGATAGATTGCGTGCAAGATGATATTACGGGTAAACGAGAATTCTGTTGGGTCGCGTATATTATTTCTTTATTCATGATACAAGTGATTGGTTCTTCAATGTACATTACTGTTTTATTTGTTGTTTCCTTTTTATCCATAACTGATTTTAAGGTATTAGAAGACTTATAGAATTTTTTTTTATATACACGCCGTGTTTGGCAGGGGCTAAGATAATGTTTTGATTGCCCATAGACGGGTATCCTATAATTACAGCTGGATGCATATCAATGTTTTGTACAACGATAAAGGTATCGGCAAACGTGCACTTACCGACCTTGTACTGAACATGAGTTACTCCTATTACATTTAATTCATTATTTCCTATACCCGAGAGCCTTACTCTGGACTTCTCTTTAGGGTTGTTCGAAAACAACAAGTGATGAGTCCTCTAATCCATGATATTACGTGGGCTACTAGAGTCAAAAAATAATGTGAAGGATTAGTGTTCTAAATTTATAGCATATAATGTTGGTTGTAACTCATCTTGTCTTATTATCGCGTGAATTTGTTGCAAATGTACGGGAACCTGCACTGTTTTATTGGACTCGGCCCTGTGTTTTATAGTAAAATCTATTACCTCACAATGATCTTATAAATTATTAAATGGATTATTCGATACAAAAGATGTTGATATGAATGACCCAACATCACTCTCTCCCCCATTGGAGTTAACTATGTGGTATTTACTTTGCTTTGCACATTCTGAAAATTCGTCTGACCTTGCAGGTTCTGGCTTGACGGGCCAGGAACAGAGTTATTTGAAGCAACATTTGTTTGTTTTTGATTTTGAACTACATTGCCGTTCGCCTGTTTCTTTTTATTAAACTGAGGGTTTTTTTTTTTTTTTCATTTCCATAGGGAACTGTCTGAGTATTTCTAGGATTCTGTTGTTGATTACACCAGAAG
>NC_090740.1:136746080-136758580 GCF_036898095.1 Palaemon carinicauda | reverse complement strand
TGTGTTAGAATAGGAAATGAAGTGAATGATTGGTTTCCGGTGAAAGTGGGGCTGAGACAGGGATGTGTGATGTCACCTTGGTTGTTTAACTTGTATGTTGATGGAGTGGTGAGAGAGGTGAATGCTCGAGTGCTTGGACGAGGATTAAAACTGGTAGGCGAGAATCACCATGCATGGGAGGTAAATCAGTTGTTGTTTGCGGATGATACTGTCCTGGTAGCAGACACAGAAGAGAAGCTTGACTGACTAGTGACAGAATTTAGAAGGGTGTGTGAGAGAAGGAAGTTGAGTGTTAATGTTGGTAAGAGTAAGGTTATGAGATGTACGAGAAGGGAAGGTGGTGCAAGGTTGAATGTCATGTTGAATGGAGAGTTACTTGAGGAAGTGGATCAGTTTAAGTACTTGGGGTCTGTTGTTGCAGCAAATGGTGGAGAGGAAGCAGATGTACGTCAGGGAGCGAATGAAGGTTGAAAAGTGTTGGGGTAGTTAAGGGAGTAGTAAAAAATAGAGGGTTGGGCATGAATGTAAAGAGAGTTCTATATGAGAAAGTGATTGTACCAACTGTGATGTATGGATCGGAGTTGTGGGGAATAAAAGTGATGGAGAGACAGAAATTGAATGTGTTTGAAATGAAGTGTCTAAGGAGTATGGCTGGTGTATCTCGAGTAGATAGGTTTAAGAACGAAGTGGTGAGGGAGAGAACGGATGTAAGAAATGAGTTAGCAGCTAGAGTGGATATGAATGTGTTGAGGTGATTTGGCCATGTTGAGAGAATGGAAAATGGTTGTCTGCTAAAGAAGTTGATGAATGCAAGAGTTGATGGGAGAAGTACAAGAGGAAGGCCAAGGTTTGGGTGGATAGATGGTGTGAAGATAGCTCTGGGTGATAGGAGGATAGATGTGAGCGAGGCAAGAGAGCATGCTAGAAATAGGAATGAATGGCGAGCGATTGTGACACAGTTCCAGTAGGCCCTGCTGCTTCCTCCGGTGCCTTAGATGACCGCGTAGGTAGCAGCAGTAGGGGATTCAGCATTATGAAGCTTCATCTGTGGTGGATAATGTGGGAGGTTTGGCTATGGGACCCTAGCAGTACCAGCTGAACTCGGTTGAGTCCCTGGTTAGGCTGAAGGAACGTAGAGTGTAGAGATCCCCTTTTTGTTTTGTTTCATTGTTGATCTCGGCTACCCCTCAAAATGGGGGGAAGTGCCTTTTGTATATATATATATATATATATATATATATATATATATATATATATATATATATATATATATATATATATATATATATATATATATATATCTGTGTGTACACATCATTCAACTGTAATCTTGAAGTTTTCTATGGTTTTTAATTAGGGCCATGACAAATTTTATTAGTTAAAAATACTATATATAAACCGATACAAATTGGTCTTCCTCACGTTGTATATCAAGAAAGGATTTGAGCATAAACTGATGAGATATGGAAGTAAAGTGATGGTTCCCATATATTCTATAATGAAAGTTTCATTTTATGAAGGAATTGTAAGCCAGATGCTCTTTTTAATCCGATGAAATGTAACCTTCTTAACCTGGCCCTTGATAGCTATCAGGCAGTCGTCCTCCTTGAATTATCTTTTTAATTATCGGTTTAGATGGATGTTGACCACTATGTCTACTTTTCAATGTACTGAAGCTAGGTTCACCTTTCCGGTCATCGGGTGAGTTTTGAGTGCCCATATTAAAAAGGAATTCCACTCCAGTGGCGAGTGCTGGTCTCCCGCTTGAATGATCCACTTTAGTTCTTGTTATTTTGCACTTTTAGAATATATATTCTCAACTGAATTCTTCCATCTATTCACATATATTTTCTATGGCATTTGTTCTTATTGATTAAAAAATACCTAAGAAAATTATTGTAGATTGTCAGAATTTGTAGGCTATATATCAGTGCGTAAAAATAGTCAGTGCTGCCAATAATCTTTTTGGAATGGATTAAAATCCTTCAATACAGTTTCCAGAGTAGTAAGGGATTTACAATATATATATATATACTGTATACACACACACACACACACACACATATATATATATATATATATATATATATATATATATATATATATATATATATATATATATATATAGTGTGGGTATATATATATATATATATATATATATATATATATATATATATATATATATATATATATATATATATATATATATATATATATATATATATATATATATATATGTATATATATATATATATATATATATATATATATATATATATATATATATATATATATATATATATATATATATATATGAATATATATATATATATATATATATATATATATATATATATATATATATATATATATACATTTATAAAAATGTATAAACGACAAGATATAGGACTACACCGTATCCCGGGTCAAGAATACTAGGTGAAGAATTAAGAGAAAACCGTGAGCAAACTTTATTCTTTTTCTGTTCTGTTCGGCAAGTAGGATCATTTTCCAGTACCGTAACTAAAATTAGATGTTTAAGCATTGTTTTATTTATTTCGATTAGAGCATAGAAAATTGTTCTTTAGCGTCAATTTAAAATACGAATTGGTTTTCTTTGAAACTTTTCGTTAAGGTACTGATGACGAGAGAAATTGCATATACAAACTTAATTCTTTTTTATTCTTCGGCAATTAAGATAATTTTCCTGTACTATTAATCAATTTCAGGAAGCTTTTCTTTTTGGCTTCCTGTTTGAGTATAGAAAATTGTTCCTTAGCGTGTAATGAAATAAAAAATAAAAATGGTTTCCAGGTTTTTCTTTTAATTAGACATTTTGTGAATGCAACTTGTAATGGCCTTAAATATATATATATATATATATATATATATATATATATATATATATATATATATATATATATATATATATATATATATATATATATATATATATATATATATATATACGTGTTTGGGCATATGTTTACATGTACATGTGTGTACATATGTTTACATGTACATGTGTGTTAACATATGTTTACATGAGTATGTGTGTCCATACATTTACATGTATATATGTCTGTGCATATGCTTACATATACATGTGTGAGCAATATACGCCTAATGCTTTTAGTCTAGCAACTTACATTGATTATATTATTATATAATAACCACTAGATTGCCTTTTATTTAAAAAATGAGCTCAACGTTCATTCACATAATTTTTTTGAAAATATATTTGTGCAATTTAAGATTATATATAAAACCCTCTAGAACATATATTTATTATATAAAAAAAGAACTCTTTTGATAAAAAAAAAGATATCTCCTTATCATCATCATCCTCCGATATTTCCTCATGATTTAGATAATTTTACCGTATACTTTCAGAATCGTTGCCATTTTCTGGTTCTGGATCATACGGAATTTTAGCAATTGTTGTATCTACTTCTCCCTCTAAGTCTGAATCGGATGAGTGATTGCTAATATCATCAGCAAATTGTTCATTATATGATACATAAGCATCGTCATCGTATTTAAAATTATCTACTTTTGAAGGGCAACTAAAAATAATTTCAAGAATTTCGTCATCGCTCCTAAAACGTTTAGGGTTAGACATAATGCCTTTCAGACAGAATAGTGAACAATGCCAAAACTCATATGATAATACCGATATGCTGCAAAGCTGTAGTTCTCTGAATGGAGTGTACAGATCAAATGAGGTTCATTGTACTTGTCCTTTACATGTACAGTAGTAGGAAAATGGTTGTAGATGAAAAAAAAACAAAAAAAAAGATAGTTACTGTGAAATCATCTACGGCGACTTAAAGTGGTTCAAATGGTCAATAGGTCCCGGCTATGGGGAAACTGATTTACAAGGGTGCAGAAGATAATCCCCAATCTGCATAATCCTTCTGTTCCTCAAACTTATTTATACACCGTCCCACCACCTACAGATATTTTGTAGTCTTATTTCAGTGTTTTCTTTTTCATCTTACATGGCATATTCCGTTCTCATCAAACAAGGATAGGAATTATCAGAGTACTCTAGGTCTGCTAAATTCCTATCACCAATCCAGTTCAATCCTTCTCCGCCATCTCTGACTGTTCTAAATATTACAAAATTCATGAAGATGATAAACAACTTAAGTGACAACACTCCCTTGGAGTACCCATCCGTTCACTGGAAATTTATTCGAAAAAATTTCATTTACATTAACTTAGCACTTTCTCAGCTCAGGAACAGACTTGATGAAATTTACATATCTAAGAGGAATTCCATAATAATGGACTCTCCAAATCTTCGCCACACTAGCAAAGGCTTTTTCAAGACCACAAATGCCATCAAAAGGGGATTTCTATATTCTATGCAGTGTTGTACAACGTTTAAAAGGGAAAATTTGGTCAGGGCAACTTCTACCCTTTCTAAATCCTGCTTGTTCATCTCTCATATTTTCATCAATCTTTCTTACCGGTCTCTTTACAATAAGCAAACTATATGTTTTTTATAACAACTGACGTAAGTGTTATGTCTAATTAATGCAATCAGTCAGGTTTCCTTTTTTGTTCTTACTTTCACCAACACTCCTAACGCCCCATTCATCAGGTATTACCTCTTCATGCCCATTCTACAAAATATTCTATTTTCGGCTATAATCATCTCGGCAGTTAATCCAGGGCATCCGAGGGCTTTCCACCTTTTTTTTTTTTTTTTTTTTTTTTTTTTTTTTTTTTTTTTTTTTTTTTTTTTTTAATGGAAGTTCTGAATTCAATCACACTAAATTCATCCATGAGCACTTCAAGGTATTCATCAGCTTTAGGTATATCGATCAAATTATTCCCGTGTAATCTCCTGTTCATAACCTAGCTAAGAGTTCCACCCAACGTTGTATTTATTCACCTTCTCTTGCTATAACAGAGCCATATAACCTTTTGATGTGTATATGCTTCATCTTCTTCGGCCAGGTCGAGATTTCATTAATAACCCCATGAACAATTCTTAAACCATAGCAAATTCTTTTATTCATAGGTTTGCCAGCCTCATCTGCTTTACTTTGAGAAAGGTTGCAAAAGTATAACTACGTAAATTCTCGGAATTATTGATAAAAAAGGAAGCCAAATAACCTTTACAAGGGTGCAGAAGATAATTCCTAATCTGCATAATCCTTATTCTGTTCCTCAAACTTATTTATACACCGTCCCACCACCTACAGATATTTTGGAGTGTTATTTTAGTGTTTTCTTTTTCATCTTACATGGCATATTCCTTTTTTTATCAATAATTCCGAGAATTTACGTAGTTATACTTTTGCAACCTTTCTCAGTGTAAAGCAGATGAGGCTGAGAAACCTCTGAATATAAGAATTTGTTATGGTGTAAGAATTGCTCATAGGGTTATTAATGAAATCTCGACCTTGTAATTAATTAAAAGGAAATTTTGCTCAAGTAATATATATATATTTTACTTATCAGATATTCAAAATATGATTTTAATACAAAAACACACACGTAGATAGTAATTTACGCATTTTGATACATTTTACTGAAACAATTCAAATATCCCGAGATGATATGGTATAAACCTTTTCAATATATCTACTTCATTATACTTTATAGTATCTCAAAGGTTTTTTTAACAGTTGTAAAAGACATACAAAATCCTATTAAGAATATTTTTTTTTTCATTATATTTTCAGGCTCTTTCCATACTGGATTTATTTTTTTATCAACTCATAATGGCTGTAGTTATAACAATTATGTAAAGTATGGAAATAAATTGAGATATTTTACACGACCCCCATAAATAATAAATGGTTATCATGGCCTGAAAATAGTTATTGATGAAAAAATAAAAAAAAAATCCAAGCAATCACCAATAGGTGGTAGGAAACTGAAAGAACTTTCAAGGGAAAGCTTTCGTCTCAGTCTTTTTATCCTGGCAATAGAGATGCCTGAACAAATCCCTCCGTGAATTTCTCCTTTAAACTTACGGGAAACAAGATGGTAACTTTTTTGAGCCACAGTGCAGCGAGAATTTCTTCTGCTGGATAACTTCAAAGATCAGGACTGACAAAATTCCGAAATTTTTATAATCTTCCTGTGCTGGATTCAAGAGTGGTTGCCTAGAAATTGCTATTCAAGCTGTAACATTGATCGTTATGAACCATGATTTCCAATTCTAATTATTATTTCATGTAGATATTTAGAACACCCTCTTATTTGTATCCTACAATGAAGGGCTCTCTATCATGATAAATAATGGTTACAGATGTTGAAAATGTATTCATTACATTTAAAACTGACTCAGAAAGTTTATTCTGTACACACACACACACACACACACACACACACACACACATATATATATATATATATATATATATATATATATATATATATATATATATATAGATATAGATATAGATATAGATATAGATATATAGATATATATATATATATATATATATATATATATATATATATATATATATATATATATATATATATATATATATATATATATATATATATATATATATATATATATATATATATATATATATATATATATATATATATATATATATATATATATATATATATATATATATATATATATATATATATATATATATATATATATATATATATATACATGGATAAATATCAACACAACATCGTGTTCAAATAGAAATAAATTTCTACCTCATACTTGGGATCGAACGCTAGCCCCTCCTAATGAAAGGCCAGGTCGAAACCAACCATGCCACGAGAGGCCATTAAAAGAAATCGGAACCTGACACTACCTAGCTGTCCGAGGATTTACCTGGCAAGACCTCAGTCTTTTACCAGCGAGTTTTACCCGATTTCCCGGCCCACCACGTGACATAATTGGTAGTAATTCATTCAAATTACCCCTAATGAGTCAATATGGATAAATATCAACACATCATCGTGTTCAAATAGAAATAAATTTCTACCTCATACTTGGGATCGAACGCTAGCCCCTTCTAATGAAAGGCAGGTCGAAACCAACCATGCCACAAGAGGCCATTAAAAGAAATCGGAACCTGACACTACCTAGCTGTCCGTGGATTTACTTGGTGAAACATCAGTCTTTTACCAGCGAGTTTTACCCAATTACCCGGCCCACCACGTGACACGATTGGTAGTAATTTATTCAAATTACCCCTAATGAGTCAATATGGATAAATATCAACACAACATCGTGTTCAAATAGAAATAAATTTCTACCTTATACTTGGGATTGAACGCTAGCCCCTTCTAATGAAAGGCCAGGTGGAAACTAACCATGCCACGAGAGGCCATTAAAAGAAATTGGAACCTGACGCTACCTAGCTGTCCGAGGATTTACCTGGCGAGACATCAGTCTTTTACCAGCGAGTTTTACCCGATTTCCCGGCCCACCACGTGACACAATTGGTAGTAATTCATTCAAATCACCCCTAATGAGTCAATATGGATAAATATCAACACAACATCGTGTTCAAATAGAAATAAATTTCTACCTCATACTTGGGATCGAACGCTAGCCCCTTCCAATGAAAGGCCAGATATATATATATATATATATATATATATATATATATATATATATATATATATATATATATATATATATATATATATATATATATATATATATATATATATATATATATATATATATATATATTTGAACTTCAAAAGAGATATGTGCTGTATTAAAAAAAAAGCCATACAAGATATCTGTTAGGGGCTAGTGAGACAGAAAAAAATGTTAAAATTAATCACATGAATAAAAAACATACACAGAAAGGTTAATGATCATATGATAATTGAAGTGCAAGATATCCTGCGATGATGGATGGCTTATATGAACAAAGCAAGAGAGGAAAACCGTTTTTAAATATTTGAATAATTAGTGTTCATATTGTCTGAAGTCGAATAAAATATTAATTCTCGAAATTGCAATACATATGAAAAGATATGAAGGTTGGATTAAGATTTTGAACAAATCGTTCTAGGGATGTCTTCTTGGAAGGAAGGATACAAAATAGGAGAGCGAAATTGTGCACCTCTTCTATATACGTTTCTGTGATTGAGGTGTATAGAGGAATTCTAAGAAATAATATTTTATTGAACCAAAACCATAAAGGTGTATGGTAAAGTTGGAATAGAAAAGAAAAAATAGAAGACGGATAGAAGACTGGATGAGAGAAGAGGGGGAATAATGTTGCATAAATAAATTGCATAATTTCAATATATTTGAAAAAAGAGGAAAAAAGAAATATTCTTTGTTTACGTTCAGTGTATGAAGGACAATAAAATATTGTAAGTAATAGATTATTCAACGGATTTTTTTTTCTTACTTCATAATTGTAAGTAGATCGAATGATACTGGCTCCTCAATCTAGAGATGTTAGCATTGATGATGTTTCTTTTTGTCTATCCGGTTCTTAATATTCAAGGTAGGCTTCTTGATGTATTTAGTATCTTTCTTCTGCAATGGCAGAAGAAAATGGCTTATTTAAATAGTTTTTCGAGATTTTCAATGATTAGTCCATTCTGAAAAGGTTTTTAATTCTTTCATGTTGCCTTTTTTTCGAGTAAGTTTCTCTCTGGTCTTCGGTTGCCAAGTCCCTCCTTAATATTTTGGACAAGAAATGATGATCTGGCAAGTTTCTCATTCCCGATCTGGATATTAATTTCTGGCACCTTCATTCTTTATACACTTTACATATGATTTTTCATAACTCTAACCCTCATTTCCATTCAAATCTTCCGACACAGAACCCTCCTTCTCGTAATACTAGGTATGCAGTTAATTCCAAGTCATGCTTTCTTCATCATAATACTCAATAATATAAAGTGTTCTAATAAATTTATTCCAGCAAATAAATGATTGTTTATTGTTCTTTCTAGTCTGACTGTTGATTCGAAACGTTCAAACCTGCAGTGAATGTTTTTATGTCGAACATGCTGACGCAAGTAACCCTTTGTTGATTATATTCGAGATCTATGTATTTTTTTTACTGATTTTAAAATATATAAAATTATTTGTTCCTTCCATCTATTGCAAGTTTTTCCTTTTTCATTTCCTATTCTTTGGCTTGTTCCTAGGCTGAACCTTGGGCATATAACATCTTGCTTTCCAGCTAGTATTTTAGCTTTTAAAATAGTAATAAGGATGATGCTGATAGAGTTGATGATGATAATGCTATATTTAGAATAGTAATATCTCTACGTTTTGAAGAATTAGCAGTCAAAAAAACTTTAGGATATAGGGTTTTAAAAAGTTTTTTAACAATCTCTTTCAGAAATACAATTTGTACTATCTCTCCAAAAGGGTGCGAAACAACGAGAGAGAGAGAGAGAGAGAGAGAGAGAGAGAGAGAGAGAGAGAGAGAGAGAGAGAGAATATATATATATATATATATATATATATATATATATATATATATATATATATATATATATATATATATATATATATATATATATATATATATATATATATATATATATATTTATATATATATATATATATATATATATATATATATATATATATATATATATATATATATATATATATATATTAATATTATAAATATACGTTAAGATCAATTTATCTTAGCACAGAATTATTTAAGGTAGGGAGGTGAAGGAGGTAAGGAGAGTCCCATATAACGCTTTAAAACTTGTATTTGGAGAAAAAAAAAGTTATATGAATATTCATTTTTGTTCATGTAATGATCATCATTGTACACAAAATTTAAGAAACTTTTATATGAATTAAATTTCCACCCAGTAATAATGTAACCTTGACCACTGGAAAGTAAATTTCGAGAATTTTGAAGATTTTTGGGGATATATGATATAATGAAAAGGAAACTAAAAAAACGTTTTGATATCGCTGACATTGGTAGATTCCTGAGATAAAATAGACATTACGTAAAGGACATTATTTGAATAGGGGTATCAAATTTTATTGTACGTTGACATGTTTCTACTTATTGTTCGGTGGTAACTAAGAACAACCCATTTACAAAAAACAACATTTTACTGACATCTATTAAAAAGAGAAAATAGTAGTAAATTTAATATCTTGTTTGGTTTATATTCCATAGAGCCTAATAATAATAAAAATAATAATAATAATAATAATAATAGTAATAATAATAATAATAATAATAGCATTGAATGATGAATATCTCCCCTTTTGGCATACTGACTGACCTGACGATCTGAAAAATCTTATCGTCATTTACTGACATCCCGTTTTCAACGCTCTACCATCAATCCAATTCCCTCCCACCCTTCGGTCTTTCTTGACGTTCATTGTGATCGCTCAGTAGGCTGTTGTCAATCTTACTGGCCCACTTACAGGAATCATTGTCTATCGCCTCAGGGAATTGTTCTTAATGTGATTCGGGGTTGTTGATTTTACCTTCTAGTCGTGTTAGAGTACGTCACTCCGTCGCTTTCGATTCCCGGGGATCGGGAATGGCTTTACTCATGCCAGCATGGGATGAAGGAGCAAGTGGAAGGAAAATCATACAAAGGAATTGCATTGGTGGTCTGGGAAGGATATGTTTTTCCGGTGTTATTATTTAATCATTTATATGGTTTCCTCTATCTATTTCACTTGAAATCATTTGATGTATATTTAATATGTCAATGAATAAAAGGCACTTCATTGTATTTAAAGATTATTTTATTGGTACCATAGAGATGGAAATATGGATCACACTGTATTTTGGGCATGACACATTGTGTTATTAGACAGGAAAATAATATCAGATAGCCAATAATCTCTGAGCAGCGATGCCACGGTTAAGGCAATCGTCCCCCACACCACTCTCGGCTCTAGATTTTATTTAAATAGTTGTTTCTACATGTTTGTTTTAACTTATAGTCCCCCTGTTAGTTTTCAGCATTGAAACGACTCAAATACAAAACAATTTCCTCTTTGAGACTTTCATTATGTCTTTTCCAAGCTCTCTCCCACTTCCTCTTTTCACCTGCTATTTAATATTATTTCTCAAGGTTTATATCTTTCCACATTTCTCTCATGATGGGGTCATATTGACTCATAGCTAAAACATCAACCACTAATCTCTCATTACCTCCGCCAAGGAGATATTGCCATCGATTCGGTTTACTTAATTGTCTGTGGGTGTGTGTGTGGACATTTCACTGTGGACAGGATTATGTCAAATCTATTCGACGGAATGTGACAAAATTTTCACCACCGATAGACCGTAAGTCATTGGCACAAGCTTCAAATTTTGGATATCATCCATATCAGGATTCTAGATCCAGATTTCCATTTTCGCAATTTCACAAGCATCCCAGCTACATGATAGGTTTTGAAGAAACTTTTATCACACATACATCCTAGGTCATGGTGGACTCCATTGTATTTTGGAGATGATCCGGATCCTGATCCATATCGAGGTTTATTTATGTATTTTCTCATCCGTATGGCTGTGAACAGGATTGCGTCAAAACTACTCCACGGATGTCGACAAAACATTCACCAAAGATAAATCTTAGGTCATGGACGACCACAATAAATTTTGGAAATAATCCGGATCCGGATACTTGATTCGGATTTGCATTTTTTGCTCTTTTAAAGATAACGTCAAAACTACAAGACAGATTTGATGAAATTTTCCCCCGCAGATAGATGTTGGGTCATGGAGGACCAGAGCAAAGGTTGAAAAGGATCCGGATCCAGATCCATATTCTAGATCGATATTTAATTTTTACACCATTTTAACATAACTTCGAAATTATTCGACGGATTTTGACAAAATTTCTACCACATGTATATATTAGGTTACAAACGACTATATTGAATTTTTTAGATGATATGAATCCGGATTCTAGATTCGAATTTGCTTTTTCTGCCATTTTGAAGATAACATTAAAACTAATAGGAGGATCTTGACGAAATTTTCACACCATGTATGTCTTAGGTTACAGACGACCTCATCAAGTTTTAGAGATGATCTGGATTTGGGTCCAGATGCTAGATCTAGATTTGAATTTTTTGCCATTTTAAAGATAACATAGAAAAAAAATGACGGATATGGACGAAAATCCCGTCCCCCTCCCCCCCCAACGATAGATATTAGGCAATAAACGGCTTCATTAACCTTTAGCAGAGGTGAAAAATCTGTTTACTCCTTATTCAATCCATTCAGAAGAGACACTCTACTTCTTCAGGGGAAATTCCTGTAACCAGCCCCTTTCATTACTGTAGATTTCAATTACATAGAAGTCAATAACCTTCGATGCCAGGATGTGAGAGAACTTCCAATTATTCATTCATTCATTCAGTATTTGTTTACAAGAGCACGCTCTCCATATACTCCATAATGATGGAGTCTTGCAGCTCTCCTCTTTTTTACAATAATGAGGAGGTTCTTTAAATGCTGGAAAAGAAAAAATAGCCAGATATGTTACGGGAGGGGGGAGGGGGAGGG
>NC_090740.1:136696080-136733580 GCF_036898095.1 Palaemon carinicauda | reverse complement strand
GTAACTCTCCATTCAACATGACATTCAACCTTGCACCACCTTCCCTTCTCGTACATCTCATAACCTTACTCTTACCC
The DNA here is from genome assembly GCF_036898095.1 of Palaemon carinicauda. Classification (NCBI taxonomy): domain Eukaryota; kingdom Metazoa; phylum Arthropoda; class Malacostraca; order Decapoda; family Palaemonidae; genus Palaemon; species Palaemon carinicauda. The sequence continues at coordinate 136,733,503 of NC_090740.1, read as the reverse complement.
ACATTAACTCTCAACTTCCTTCTCTCACACACTCTTCCAAATTCTGTCACTAGTCGCCCAAGTTTCTCTTCTGTGTCTGCAACCAGTACAGTATCATTCGCAAACAACAACTGATTTACCTCCCATTCATGGTCATTACCGTCTATCAGTTTTATTCCTCGTCCAAGAACTCGATCATTTACCTCTCTTACCGCTCCATCAACATACTAGTTAAACAACCACGGCGACATCACACATCCCTGTCTTAGCCCCACTCTCACCGGAAACCAATCACTCACTTCATTTCATATCTTAACATATACTTTACTACCTTTGTAGAAACTTTTCACAGCTTGCAACAACCTTCCACCAACTCCATATAACCTCATCACATTCCACATTTATTCCCTATCAACTCTATCATATGCTTTCTCCAGATCCATAAATGCAACATACACCTCCTTACCTTTTGCTAAATATTTCTCGCATATCTGCCTTACTGTAAAAATCTGATTCATACAACCCCTACCTCTTCTAAAACCACCCTGTACTTCTAAAATTGCATTCTCTGCTTTATCCTTGATCCTATTAATCATTATTCTACCATACACTTTTCCAACTACGCTTAACAAACTAATACCTCTTGAATTACAACACTCATGCACATCTCCCTTTCCCTTACATAGTGGTACAATACATGCTCAAACCCTATCTACTGGTACCATTGAAAACAAAAAAAACTATTATACAATCTCACCAACCATTCAAGTACAGTCACACCCCCTTCCTTCATCATCTCAGCTCTCACACCATCCATACCAGACGCTTTTCCTACTCTCGTTTCTTCTAGTGCTCTCCTCACTTCATCTATTGTAATCTCTCTCTCATTCTCATCTCCCATCACTAGCACCTCAACACCTGCAACAGCAATTATATCTGCCTCCCTATTATCCTCAACATTTAGTAAACTTTCAAAATATTCTGCCTATCTTTTGCTTGCCTCCTCTCCTTTTAATAAACTTCTATTTCCATCTTTCCCTGTATCTTCAATTCTTGAGCCAGCCTTCCTCACTCTCTTCACTTTTTTTCCAAAACTTCTTAATATTTTCATATGAATGACCCAATCCCTGACACCACCTCAGGTCAGCTGTCCTTTTTGCCTCACGTACCTTGCGCTTTACTTCCACATTTTTCTCTTTATAGTTTTGATACTTCTCTATACTATTACTCTGCAGCCCCTCTTCAAAAGCCCTCTTTTTCTCTTCCACTTTTACCTTCATTCCTTCATTCCACCATTCACTGCCCTTCCTCATGCTGTGTCCAACAACCTTCTCGTCACATACATCAATTGCAATCCCAGCAAAATTTTCTTTTACTAACTTCCACTCCTTCTCTAAATTGCCAGTTCCTCTTACTTTCACTTCGTCATATGTTATTTTCAATCTTTCCTGACATTTACTTTTTACCCCTGGTTTTATTAGCTCCTCAACCTTCATTAGCTTCCTTTTACATCCACCTACTCTATTTCCCCACTCTTTTGCTACAACTAATTTTCCTTCCACCAAAAAATGATCAGACATATCGTTAGTCATACCCCTAAACACGTGCACGTCTTTCAATCTTCCAAATATTCTTTTAGTTATCAACAAATAATCCATTAAGGCCCTTTCTACTACTCTTCCATTTGCCACTCATACCCATGTATACTTATTTTTATTTTTATTTTTAAAAAAGCTATTACTTATGACCATCTCATGCTCAATGCACATATCTACCAGTCTCTCACCACTCTCATTTTCACCTGGTATGCCATACTTCCCAATGACACCTTCTACCTCTCCAGCGCCCACTCTAGCATTTAAGTCACCCATGACAACTACATAATTCCTTCTACCCACTCCTTCTACACATCTAGTTATTTCATTCCAGTACTCATTCCGCTCTTCACTTTTCTCACTACCTAGCCCATACACACTGACAAACGCCTAACATTTCCTACCCAACCTAACCCTTACCCACATTAACCTATATGATATCTCCTTCCATTCCACTACCTTACCTGTCATCCACTAAAAAGGCAATAAAGCCACACCCTATCTCGCTCTTCCCCTTTCAATCCCAGACACTCTACCAGACATTTCACCAAACATCACTTCACCCTTTCCTTTTATCTTCGTCTCACACAAGGCCAATACATCTATCCTTCTATTCCTAAACATACTTCCAATATCACATCTTTTACTCTCTATCATACTACATCCACACACATTCAAACACCCCAAAACTAGAGTGCACTTTTGGTAAATTTTAATAGATACAGTTGCAGTAGTCAATCCTTGTAATAACACAGTTTATTACAAGTTTCTTTAAAGAATTTTTGTCCTAGTACTTTTTTATAAACGCAATATTTCTTAGATGATAACCAGCACTTTCTATTACATTATTTATTTGGGCATTTAGAGACAAGTTACCGTCAAGAAATATGCCTATATCTCGAACTTTACTAGATATTGGCACCTTTTCTATGTTCATTTGAATATCACCTAAGTTTTTCATGCTGTTTCTTTTGCCCACCACCATGAATTCAGTTTAATTTTAGTTGTTTAAAAGTCATCCTTTCTCTAACACTATCAAGGATTTGGTTTAGAGTTTTAGTAGTGTCATGTATATCATTTACGGAGAAGTAATACTGTGCCATCTGCAAATAGTTTGAATTTTAGGCCATACCTTTGTTGTATTTTCGATAGACCAATGGTATAGATGGATAATAAGATTCGGCCAAGTACACTCCCCTGGGGCACCCCTCTGTTTAAGGGTTCATATGATGAATAAGAGTTTCCAATTTGTATACAGTAATTTCTCCCAACTAAGTAGTCTCTTAGGTATTCAAAGGCTTGATCTTCCACGCCGATGGACCGTAGATCATTTAGTAGCAGTTCATACACAGCTGTATCAAAAGCAGCACTGAGTTAGAGCAGGATTAAGATACCACATTTACTTTCATCCATCATTTCTAGCATATCATTTACAACACAGCATATGGCTGTCTCCGTAGAATAGTTTCCTGTAAGCAGATTGGTTGTCAGGCACAGCTTCTTTTACTTCTAAGTGACTGACTAGTTGTTGAAGAATTACATATTCAAGAACTTTTGAGATAAAAGATAGATTTGAAATAGGTCTATATGAGTTTAATTCCTGGTAATCCAGTGCAACTGTTGGGACTATAGCCATTTTCTCCGATTTAGGAACATATTACATTCATTAATGCTTGCATTTGCTCTTCTCATTATTATTTCGGCCAGACTAGAAAAGTCTGTCTCTCAAGTTTCTTCAGATATAGGCATAGGATCCCTCGCGCAGTTTTTTTTCTTTGGTTTCTTGATAATTCCGGTGATATCATGTTGTTTTATGTTGTTAAATTGTATAAAATTTGTCTGTGTGCCTAGTGTATCATTAATCTGATGTTGAAAATTTACAAATGACCTGGTTATATTTTCAATTTTGTTTTTAAAGAATACCAGAAAATTATTTGCCAGTTCCTGGTAACTGAATCCATCATGTAGCTTCTTTTCTTTTACATATCCCATTATACCATTCAGGAGACGATATAACTTACTTGTGTCTGTTGCTACTTCGAGGATCTTTCTCTTATAGTATTAATTTTTTTCCTTTTTAGTAGGTAGTTATGTTGACATGTAACAGTTTTGTATTCTACCCAAGTAACCTTCTTTTCTAACCTTATTAGATGCTGATAATTACTCCTTGAAGCCAATATAATAAATTGCAATAAATTTTGCCTTCAAATGTCACATGACGACCACGCAAGAGGACTAAGTATATTCTGATAGATATTCATGACTTATGGCCTCTCATAACTTCTTTGCCATATAAATCCTTAACCCTGTCTGGGTTTCAGCAATGTAAATAACACAGATGTCTATAGGGGTGGTCAATAGGAGCCAGTTGGGCCTGCCATGTATTTGGCCTAACTAAGCTAGAGCTTTAGGACAAAATCGAGCATCTCGGGGGGTTAAGAGACGTTGCAATGTGTACCCATTTTAAGGCCCGTTTTTAATCGGTTACTACTAAGGTTAAGTCAAGGATTAAATTTGGACACTTGGTTTTTTGCTGATAACACCTCTCTAATCAAGATAAGGGAATGCTGTATACACATTTGTATTCCCCTCGCTGAGTTTTATCAAATGATGTACTTTATTATATCGAAAGGTAAAATTTAGTTTTTACACCGGAGGAACCATTTCCCTTGCCTATCTTTTCACTACTGTGCCTTATTGTTTAATAAGGCCTCCCTCCAACTTTGACTTTTCTCTCCACACCCCATCCCCATTCATCAAACTACCGCCCTTCACCAGTACAGAGTATTTACTTTTGATTTTGTGCACCAAAGTTAAATTTTACATCAAGAGCATGACTCATTAAGCACCAAAGCAGACAATGTCCACATGGCAATCCCAAAAGACACTTTCATGGAAATTTTCATGGCTTTGCAAACAAGAGGACACCCCAACAAATAACTATATACCTTCTGGAGTAGTACTTGTCATCACCAGCCGCCCATATAGCCAAGCTTTTTAAGCTTTCTCAATAACTATTGAGGGATTATCAGGCTTCACTCATCATCAATGAAATTACCAGTATCACGTTTCTGCAGTCGGCAACAAATGGCTCAACTCTTTATGTCATACCAAGGAGTGTTCTATCAAGAATTTCACCAAACGTTGTGGTTCCTTGCAAACATGGTATTTATCACCATATCAAGAAAAGGGGTCCCCAGTATTTGCCAGATTCAAGTGTCAGACACAGAATCATTTGGCTAGGAAAATATTTGCTGAAATGGAAAAAATGGAGTTTTGCCAATAGGCCTCAAGCACATGGTCCTCACCCTTACACATTGTCGACAAAAAAAAAAAAAAAAAAAAAAAAAAAAATTGGCTCCCTGCTCCCCTGTGGGAATTACAGACGTCTTTACATGTAGACAGAACTGTATCACCGGCATTACATAATACTTGCACAAAGCGAAGATGCTGTTCTGAAGGGTATTGTCAGGTACCAATAAACCCACAAGATATTCCTAGGACCACCATCATAACCACCTTTGGTAAATACACATACAATTACTTTTTTTTTTACCTTTGTAATACTGGCTCACAGACGGCTTCCTGGGGAACCTTCCTTTCTGCATATGATCCGTGGACGACATACCTGAATTTTTTTTTTGCTCCAAAGAGGAATACATCTGTTCTGCCATGTATCGTGATCAACCACCTACACCATATTTCCTTGTAGTCCGGTAAAATAAGTGTACCTTTGGTGTCAACAGAGTATCATTCTAAGGAGACCAAATCATTCCTTAGGGAGTTCACACCCTTCCTGATAATATTGTAACCATTAGGAACTTCCCCAGTCCTCGACTGTCAAAGAACTGCAAAAATTCTTTGGCATGATCAACTATTATGATCGGTTCCTCCCAGCTATCGCTGCCACACCTGTCCCCTACGCCTCCTACGCCTCCATCAAGGGTAAGCTAAAACACCTGAAGTGGGGTCTCTTCAAGAAGGGACCTTTTGCCATGGAAAAAATGCCCTATCAACCACTGCTGCCTTCACATTTCCCGTGCCATATGCTCTTTTTCTCTTCACTAATGCTAGTAATGTCATCATTGGTGCAGTATTCAAGGAGGTGGTCAGTGCCTTGGCCCATCCTTCGGCCTCCAGCAAGAAACTGTCAAAGGCAGAATCCGAATACTCTACTTACGACTGCGAATTGATTGTGGTACTTTTGGCTGCCTGTTACTTTTGCCACTTCTTTAACCCTGGATAGGTACGGTGGGTCGTTTGCGACCCCAAGCGTCAAAAAAAAACAGGTTTTTCTCACGTTACTCACCCCCGTGGCTGAATTTGTGGGTGATCGACCTGCAGGAGGTGTCTCCCCTACACGCTCTAGTAGTGTCCAGATGTGCATTGCTGTAGCTGTACTCCTTCCCCGATTTCTGAGACGCGTCGGGGTCGTTCGCGTCCGAGTTTACCCTTCTAGGGTAGTTTGCATAATTATCAAAGTTATTACGTATTATGAAATTGTCGTAGAATGGTGCAACTTGTATAGGTTATCAGTTGTGGAAAGTCTTGGTGGATTGTTTGGCTACCATGTGCATGTTTTTTTTTTTAGTTAAAATGTCGTTCATCACCACGAGGACCATTTTACCGCTAGTGCCCCTTTTTCATTTTTTTTCATTTTTTTGCCAAGTCATTTTTCCGTAAGATATTGCCAAATAGTGTCGTAAAACTTTTGCTTGTTTAGTGTTGGAAAGTGTGTCTAGATGATCTGGCTACCCATGCATGACTTTGTTTTTGTTAGATACGACGTAGTTATTGGTATATTGGGTATTTAACTGCGGTTACCAATTTCTGTTTTTTTTCAATATTTGTAAAAATTACTACGTAGTAAGGAATTGCCGTATATTATTCATTTTTTTTTTCATGTTTATGTGTTAGAAAGTGTGCCTTGATGGTTGGGCTAACACGTGCATGTCTTTTTTTTTTATCTGAAATGTCGTATATTAGAATGTCGGGCATTTTACCGCGAGTGTCCCTTTTTCATTTTTTTTCATTTTTTTGCCAAGTCATTTTTCCGTAAGATATTGCGAAATAGTGTCGTAAAACTTTTGCTTTTTTAGTGTTGGAAAGTGTGTCTAGATGATCTGGCTACCCATGCGTGATTTTGTTTTTGTCAGATACGACGTAGTTATTGGTATATTGGGTATTTAACTGCGGTTGCCAATTTCTGTTTTTTTTCAATATTTGTAAAAATTTACTACGTAGTAAGGAATTGCCGTATATTATTGATTTTTTTTTCATGTTTATGTGTTAGAAAGTGTGCCTTGATGGTTGTGCTAACACGTGCATGTCTTTTTTTTTATCTGAGATGCCGTATATTAGAATGTTGGATATTTTTCCGCGAGTGCCCCTTATTATTTGTTTTGCATTTTTTTGCTTAGTCATGTTACCGTAAGGAATTGGCAAGTAGTGTCGCAAAACTTATATTTTTATAGTGTTGGAAAGTGTTTCTAGATGATCTGGCTACCCAGGCCTATTTTTTTTTTAGCCAGATATGGCGTATATATAAGTATGTGTTCGATTTTCCTGTGATTGCCATTTTTTCGTTTTTTCCCATTTCTTTCAAAATTACTACGTACTAAGGAACTATCACAGAGTAATATTTCATTTATATGTTTATTTGTCGGAAAATATGCCTTGATGGTTTGCCTAGCACGTGGCTGAAATTTTTTTTTTCTGAAATGCCGTATATTAGAATGGCCATTTTTCCACGAGTGCCCCTTTTTATTTGTTTTGCATTTTTTTGCTTAGTCATGTTACCGTAAGGAATTGGCAAGTAGTGTCGCAAAACTTATAATTTTATAGTGTTGGAAAGTGTTTCTAGATGATCTGGCTACCCATGCCTATCTTCTTTTTTTAGCCAGATATGGCGTATATATAAGTATGTGTTCGATTTTCCTGTGATTGCCATTTTTTCGTTTTTTCCCATTTCTTTCAAAATTACTACGTACTAAGGAACTATCACAGAGTAATTATTCATTTAGATGTTTATTTGTCGGAAAATGTGCCTTGATGGTTTGCCTAGCACGTGGCTGAATTTTTTTTTTCTGAAATGCCGTATATTAGAATGTTAGCCATTTTTCCTCGAGTGCCCCTTATTATTTGTTTTGCATTTTTTTGCTTAGTCATGTTACCGTAAGGAATTGGCAAGTAGTGTCGCAAAACTTATATTTTTATAGTGTTGGAAAGTGTTTCTAGATGATCTGGCTACCCATGCCTATCTTTTTTTTAGCCAGATATGGCGTATATATAGGTATGTGTTCGATTTTCCGGTGATTGCCATTTTTTCGTTTTTTCCCAATTCTTTCAAAATTACTACGTACTAAGGAACTATCACAGAGTAATGATTCCTCTAGATGTTTATTTGTCGGAAAATTTTGTTTACTTTTTTTTTTATTGAATATCATCAAATTTTTTTAGCTAAAATATTGTTTTACATTTTTTTTTTCGATTTTATTTCCCTTCAAAAAAATTTTTTTGGGTCAGAATTTTAATTTTATAGTCGTCAAATAATCGACAATTATCCAGCAACCCACCATACAATTTTTATGCATATCCAATAATAATTAGATTAGTAAATAACACCTTGAAATTGACATACCCTTCCTACATTTCAAGTGGCAGATTAGGGAGTCTGAGTCAGTGTGGTTGGCGGCCATTTTGTGGACATATCCGAAGCGTAAGCTGCCCTATCTATATATATTCTTGTTCCCTATAGAATTTGTGATATTTTGGTATATTTTTACCTGCATAAATATCATATTATATATTAAATATATGTATTTTTTTACGGAATTTCTAAGTACTCAAAAAATTACCTTTAGATATGGCCCCTGATATAAATGTAATTTACAAAATAATGAAGATTTTTTTACATATTTCTATTTTAGAATAACATATGTTTATTCCCTAAAAAAATTAGCCACTTCCTATTTTTTTTGGGTACCCAAAAAAATTCATGAAATTTGGAAAAATTTTTTTGGCCAAAAAAAGTTACCCTTTTTTCCTCATTTCAGATCTTCACCTCCATGGGTCTGACTTCATCCAAAATACATCAAGATGTGTCCTAAACATTCAAGAATCAATTCCTAAAAGGATTTGTGTATATATGTATAAACTTTTTTTTTATGAATTTTTATGTCAGGTCTTTTTTTTTTTCTACTTAATTTTTTAAAATATTTATAATAAATAGTTTTTCTGCAGATGAGTAGTATTTATCTATACAGTTGTTTTAAGCATTCATTGAAGTTTTTTTTGGCAAAAGAAAAAAGGAGGTTACTGCAAAAACTGATTTTTCAAGAATTTTTTTTGGCGTCGGGGTCGTTCGCGTCCGAGTATACCCTTAAAGGGGTGTCCGAGGACCGTACCTATCCAGGGTTAAGGGTATGCCCTTCGTCACTCACATGGACCACAGGCTTCTGATGCAAGCCTTCACTCGATAGTCTGGCAGCTGGTTTGCTCGTCAACAAAAATATCTCTTTGCCGTGTCTAAATACAATTGCACCCTTCAACATGATTCTAGGAAAATTAATTCCAATTCTGATACCCTGTCAGGTCACACATCGGTTGCCCTTCACGTGATATTGAATTACAATGCCTTGACCGAAGCTCAATGAGAAAATCCAGAGTATCAAGCATGTAGAACATCCTGCAGATCCCTCCATTGGGAAGACGTCACTTTTGACGACTCAAATTCCACCCTACTATGAAATGTCAGTACTGGTAGGCCATGACCATGGAGACTTCTCCTATGCAGTGTCAGATGACTGGTACTGCAAAGCTACTGAAGACAAAATTCATTTGGCACAGCATTAATAAGGATGCTAATGATTGGGCCCACGCCAATATCTCTCGCCAAACTTGAAAAGTACATTGACACACCAATTCAGGAGTGAGCACCTTCCCTCAACCTCAGAGTAACTTTCCTCACATCCACATCAACATACTATTGGGGGAACTACATACTGCACATCGCAAAGCCATCGTTACCTGTTAACTGTTATTGACCAATCCATATGTTGGTCTGACACCATCACCATGCAAACTGTGCATCTGCCTCATGTACATCTGCCTTAATCTTATGGTGAATAGTGAAATTTGGTATCCCTGAGAATATTACCCCTGACAGGGTTACCACTTTCACCATTTAGTTGTGGATATCATCAGAAAATCTGTTGGCCATCACTCTACACCACACAACTGCCTACAACCCTGCAACCAGTGGAATGGTTGAACATTTTTATTACACCCTAAAAGCAGGTATAAAGTCCCGATTCAATGACCTCATCTTGTAAAACCAGCTTAACTAGTCACCCTAGAGCTAAGGGTCACTCCTAAATATGCCCTGGATGTCTTGGTAGCTGAAATAGTGTAGGGCAACCCGCCGGTCTTCCCTGCAGATTTTTTCTTTCCATCGGCAACCTCCTCCGACAACCTACAGTGCCTTCATCATATTTTGGGAAAATTTACACCATTCTGACAAACTTACAAGCAAAGGAATACATACTGACATATTTTCACAAGGACCACACGATTTCATGCGCATCAAATTCAAGAACCCACCGCTAACTCAACTTTCCACAATTCCATTCTTTGTGATCCGTCGTACAACAAAGGCTTTCTTCATTTACACAGCATGTCAAAGAGGACTGCGTCGCCATTGATCACCTTAAACCTGCGTACCTCCGGCATGATGATTCGCCTACAGCGCACCTCTCAAGAGCAGGAGTTCCACTTTCATATGCGTGGCTTTTTTTATTGGGGAACCACATACTGCACATGTTAAACACGCACTCATACACTGTAGTGGTATAAAATTGTCTTTTCATATAGTTCGGTCTCCCTTGCACTGATAACAGAACTTGCTTTAGCTTGCCTTTTTTCACGCTTTTCCAAGTTTGAATTTTATAGAGGGTTTTGCTGTTAAGTACTTTTATATAAACTTGTTTATTCAATAAAGTTTAGTTGTATTCCCTTCTTATTGCCTCTCTGTTATAACCTGATTACCCAATCACACACGTCAATTAACCGGCGTCTGGGACCATATGGTTTACAAGTCCAATAATGCTTTAACTCACCGACCTATTTAGTCACAAATGTTGTAGGCTAAATTTTGCATTCTCTTCTCTCATGATGAGATTTCTGGACCTATTAACGGGTTATTTCATAATCTTATTTCTTCAAATGATTCAATAAAGAATGGTATTATTAGTAACACACGCACACACACACACACACATATATATATATATATATATATATATATATATATATATATATATATATATATATATATATATACATATATATATGTATATATATATATATATATATATATATATATATATATATATATATATATATATATATATATATATATATATATATATATATATATATATATATATATATATATATGTATATATATATATATATATATATATATATATATATATATATATATATATATATATATATATATATATATATATATATATATATATATATATATATATATATATATATATATATATATATATATATATATATATATATTCAATAGCCATTTGAAGTAATTGACGACTGTGGAAATTCAATATATAGTAACCTCTTTTTTCCATATTGATAACAGTGTTTACGAACATAGTAACTTTCAATTAAAGTATTGAAATGGATATAGCAATTTCGGCTAACAGATTATCTTTTTTGTAAAAAATGCATGTGGATACAAACATTTCTTCTCCAAGTTAATATAAAGCATAAAATTAGGTTATAAATCATTTTGTAGCCTTTAGATTTTTGCTTTTTCACGCATCTATGACATCAGTTGGGTTCACAATGTGTCATGAAACAAGTTCCTTCCATTTCAGTAGTTTCTTTGAGTTTAGGCAGTCAACGAACTTCAACAAAGATTATAGCAACTATTAACTCAAGAAAAAAAATGTATATTTTCCCCAATTTCTAATAGGAAACTTTGCCATTGACTGGGACTGCAGCTTCCTAGGCCACTCAATAAGATTGAATCATTCTTGGTGATGGCAAGCGTAGAGAGAGAGAGAGAGAGAGAGAGAGAGAGAGAGAGAGAGAGAGAGAGAGGGAGAGAGAAAGAGAGAGAATGCATGACCTTAGACTTATTTTGTTATTGTTGATTCTTTGGTAAGAGATACTACATATTTTTGGGGGTTGCTGGAATACAGTGAGAGGATTGTTTCCGGTCTGCCTATATCTGTGTAATCAGAAATTAGGTACCATAAGAACTAATATATCAGAAAAGATCACGAGTTGGAATATAATAATGGCTCGAGTGTTGTGTTACATTTTTACTTTTTTTATATTTGAATCCACTTTTACAACTGGGCTGAGGTTTGTCTATGCAGCTGTCGAATATTGTTGGGTTTAGTTGTTACATCAGAGCTCAAAATCACTGTTGCCGTGCGTTATGTGTAATTATATTTTACTTCACTTTGGCAGCTGCTTTTCCGGTCCCATAAAGCAGGGGAACCGCACTCCCTACAGGACCTCCACTGTCATTATATATTTTTTTTCGTTCAGAGTATTCAACATTTTATAACATACCATGTTCATTTACTGTTAAATGGTCACTGTCATGCTACTCATGAATAAGAAAGTCTTCAGTTTCATCTTGAAAGCCTTAATGTCTTCAATCATTCGGATGCCTCGTGGGAGCTTATTATATAGTCTTGGGGCAGCATATTTAAAGGCTCTGAAACTCAACGTAGACATATATGTAGGTTCCAATAGTCTGAAACAATCTGTAATTATACTTGTGCGACACGATTTTTTGGCTGCACAATATGTAGAAATTGTCTTAAGTATTTTGGAACACCGATTCTGATAACTTGATGGGTTATTGTACATAAATTAAATTCAACTCTTAGTGGGACACCTTTTATCAGTTTTTCTCGTCTGTTTATTATGTTTTGTAATTTCTTAAGTTGTACTTCTGGTAGATTTTAATAGATGTAATTGCATTAGTCAATCCTGGTAATAACACTGTTTATCACAAGTTTCTTTACAGAATTTCCATTTAGGTACTTTTTTTACAAAAAAACAATATTTCTTAGATCATGAACTCTACTAGATATCTGCACTTGGTCATTATTTATGTTCATTTGAATATTACCCAAGCTTCTCACGCTTTTTCTCTTACCCACCACCATGAACTCAGTTTGGTCTCATTTGATTATAGTTGTTTAATCATCGTCCAGTCTCTAACACTATCAAGGATTCTCTTTATAATGCTATTCATGACGGTCATTGCGCCATTTTTTTTCGAACAAGAGACCCCGCCAGCAAGGAACGGTTGACATTTTTTTATGTCTAGAGGGTCACACATCATGGTTGTTCCATTTTCTTCATGTCTAACAAAGAGGGTTACACATCGTTGTATTTCCAGTACTTTTATGTCTAGCATAGATGGCCAGCAAGGAACGGTTGACATGCTACAAGCGTTGGAACTCTACCCAGAGCCTCACCACCCCCCAACCATCCTATACTAGTCTACTCTCCTGATGGCAGTCAGGCCAATTTACACTCCCCTCAACATAGGAACACCTGGGCATTTTTCTTCGCGCATCCAACCTCCATCTGAGCAAGACATGTGATACGTTCTCCACAAGGGAGGAAACAGTCTTTTTTATTAAGGTAAGATGTCTTTTTGAGTACCTCAACCTCATCATCCTTATCCAGCCATTCCCTTATCACGTTCCTACCTTCCCATTTATCCTTAGTGAAAGATCCTACCTACTGAACCTTTATCCCATTCCTTATTTCCCATCTACATGTGCGGCTTGCTCCTAACGTTAATTAATTCACTCTGTTACAGCACTAGTTCCCACGTGATGTAGGTGGGCATCACAGCTCCGGTGGCAGATACCAGGCAGACATCGGCAGACTTAGACAGACCACGTTGTTTCCTGAAGAGTTCCCTTGCCAAAAGAGAACGAAAAGCACCCACGTCTTCCGAAAATCTCACGCCCGTTCCTTCATCATGTAAAAAGAAAAGATTAGAAAGACGAGAGGCCACCGACACTAACAATGGCCTATTTATATGTGTTTTGGCCACTGACCATATTTGGCACATTTCTTTTTGGCAGCCCCATTTCTGGAGTGGTAGTAGCAAAACTGCGGCCGATGGGAAGCAGTAATTGGATGTAGCTCTTGGTTGGGGCTCGAGAGAGTGGTGGATAATAAGTGGCTTTGCCGCCGCTCCGGCATTCACAGGGTAGGCGTGTGTGTCCTACCGCATTCACGTCAGCTTTGGTTGACGTTGGATAGGTGTCCTCTTCGTCAGGAGTGGAGGCGTTGATGGAAGTCTTGAATGTTGTGAAGTGGCTATCCATATGTGCAATGACTTTGGTTGTCAAGTCCTTTATGGGCAAACTATCGACATCGGGTATGGTAGTGAGTACAGGTTCGAGTGAACAGTGTACCCAAAGGGTATGAAGTAGGTTCACCTCACTTGGAGAGCTTTCTACAGCAGGTTGCAGCCGAGCAATATTGGTCATTTCCTTGAGAGCGAGCAAAGCGCTTTGGTCCCCCAACAGTTGTTGAGAGAGCTTTGCTATACGGGCAGCTGGCGACGGCGAGTACTGCTGCAGAAGGTATGTTTTGAGTGCATCATACGCTATTGGGGTGTCTCCTTGTTCACAAAGCTAGTCTGAGATTTCCGGAAAGGTGTCCTCGGGTATCGCCGCGAGAACATAATCTGCTTTGGTGGTTGAGCGAGTCACGCCCTTGATGTAGAACTGGACTTCTGCGCGCTGAAACCAAGCAAATACAGCTCCACTGGCGAACAACGAAAGTTTGAATCGGGTGGTGCCAACTTTTGTGGAGTCCGCCATAGTAACAGAGATTGGGTGGGGAGGGCGGGAGGAGCGAGTCAACCCCTGGGGTCACTATTGTGAGGAGCCAAGAGTAGTTTGTGCGCCAAAGGCGAGATGAAGGCAACTGAGTACTTTATTATAGACACATCGAGTATATATACCCAATAGGTCCTGGCAAAAAGGTCACAAAATACAAACACGCTCCCTCATGTCCAGCCTGTAATTGGTTCTGTTAACAGTTAACAATGAAGTAAGCAAACAGGCTGATACATGTTGCTGCCAGTGAGAGGGGACACCGAAGATACAAAGGATAACATATACAAAAGAGAGTAATGTCGCTACTATGTACGATCCTGTGACACATGGGTGGAACATTTTCTAATTAATCAAAATTAACTTTCCAGATCAATGCAAAGGTTACCAACCTATTACCCATACATTTAGAATGCTTAGGTTTCTACTCCAGAAAGTCATTTTTATGAATGATGTTGTAGGATCTGTATTCTAACTTTCCAGACCAGCTCATATCTAACCAAAATATTACACGTATATCAAAATTTTTTAGGTATCTTATCCTTAAGAGTATTCTCATGAATGACATTGTAATATCTGTATTCCAACTTTCCTGACCAACTCAACGGTTACCAACCCATTACCCTTACATTCAAAAAGTTTAGGTTTCTACTCTTTGAAGTAATTTTCCTTATTGACCTTCTAAGATCTTTATGCTAATTTCCAAACCAACGTATAGTTTACCAACCTATTACCTTTACATTCAAAATGTTTAGGTTTCTACTTCTGAAAGCATTTTCGTCAATGACCTTGTAAGATCTGTATTTATGTAAATCAAAACTGAGAAAAAAGTATTAATATTTTTGGTTAGTTAAAAAAATGTACTCTATAATTATTAATCATAAAAAAATAGTTTGAATAGCGGATAATTAAATGAATCAAGAATAAGGTACACGAAAATTGAACCAATAAAAAAATCTGACTCAACCAGAAAGAATGTATATTAACATAAATGGACACATAAACAATAAGAAAGAGAGGCTCCGTACTCAACGTATCTAAAAGGGAGAGAAAGAATGCAGTTAAGACAATATAGACATTCACAAAAAAAAAAAATCTATTTCTTATTGCGATAAAACCTTTCCCACGTAAAGCTGAAATTTTAATATCCAAAAAGCTAAAACAAGAAATTATTTCTGGTAAACAACAATTTCATATGGATATTTTTCTTAAGAAAAATCACAAGTGTTTAGATGGTGCAAATCATTATAGCACATTTTTAAACATGACTTTTTAAAACAACATAAACACGGTCTAATTTATGCAAAGGATTTTTTTCCGATGATTTCAATTTCTTATTTTTTTTTCATAAAAATACAACTATTTAAATTCAATGGCATCCAAATCTTCGAAGATGTTAAAAATTTGTAGCCGTTAATTACAAAAGTGCGAATCCTAATAAACAACAAAACATGAAAATAAACACTTTGGCGACTTAGCGCTGGTGTTGCAATCACCGTAATGTATATCTATGATGTAATCATTGAATTTTCCTTGCAAAAACCTCAAATAACCATTAGGTACGTTCATCATAGCTGTAAACTATCAAGAAATAGATTTTAAAAACTTAATAAATTTAAAAACTGTGTTTAACTTCTTCAGTACCGCCTTTAGTTTACTTTTTTTTCACACGCTTTTCCAAATACCGTAAGAGGCACCCTCTTTTTTTCTATACGGTTTCCTCTCTAGGCCTATTCTTTACTGAACATGCATGAAGCATATGATTCTATGTACTGAGAATCCCCCATAGGTATAATCATTGGTCTTAAAATGACATTTACCACTTAGATTTATTAAGATGATAGAGATTGTAAATGTCAGATCCCTTGGAGGTATAACGTAATGCCCCGAAAGTGGGACACTACTGGACTCCTTGTCGCCTCTGCATTGGTCACACTCGGATGACATATGACTTTCTGGTGGTTGGCCATGACTGTTTGTTACCCTTGACAGTGAGGCCTTTGTTGACTGAATGCTCCAGTTATAGCACGGAAAGAAATAGATATCTGTTTGAGGCTCAAGTTGGGGATGGCAGGAAAATTGTTGCCAAGATTCTTGGACATGATGTGTCCTATAATGCTAGAGGCTTTTTAAGATTTATTTCAGAAGCATGTCTTCTCAAACTTATTTAACTTTTATAACAACATACCATATTAGATATTATGGTTTTAACTTATTATTTTCTTTATCCTTTATTTACAATAAACAATATCAGCGTCAATGATCTTCGATGTCAGGATGCCAGAGAACTTCAATTCAATCAATCAATTTTCAGCTTTTTTTTATATATCATGAACTTCTCCATTAATATTAATCTTTTGTTAGGACATTTCATAATCAAAATTACATTTAATTGTGCTCATGTAAAAAACTTTTTTTTTCATATCTGTCATATATTCATTCATGAAGCATATTAACGTTTTCTAAGGAAGCAATATCACACAATACTCCATAACAAATGTTTTGTTCCATGAGTGTGTAAACTAAATTAAATGTATTCTTACGAAGCTGGTCTAGTGTAGAGTAAATAAAGTAGTTTATTGGTGAGTTTTTTTTTTTGTATTCTATTTGTGCATTGAAAAGAGGTTAGCCAGCTCTTAGATGATCTCTCTTCTTGGAGATTCAAGCTTATTATGTAAATTATGTAAGACTATCGTCTTTAACTTCTTTGTATTTTTTACAGAAGATAGCCTGTGTAAATTTATGGTATCATTAAGAATTCACTTTTTATTTCACGTAATTTTGTTGCGAAGTCTTACGTAATTTTGTTTGAGAATGTTATATGATCCTTGATGATAGAACAAGGAGATATATAATATTCTTTTAGGTTTTATGAGGTATTGTGTCATGTCTGTGAGACAATAAGCAGTATACCATGTGCTTTAGAAAATTCACGAAAGACCTAAGGAGAAAATTTTATTTATTCATTTATTTATTTCGGGGACAAAGGGTGGGTGGAGCTAGCGGACCGAGATAGCCGTCTGGCAAGGCATGAGTACACATTCAAGAGAGACCAAAACTATGTAACTCAGACACGCTTGGTCCCCCCCCCCTCTCCCGCTCCCATGCTTCCCTAATCTCTGGAAAGTGTTTGGAAGTAGCTAGGTCTCATATATAATGACGACACAAGAGTTAGATACCTAGACAATGAATTCCAACCTGAAGACACACCCATCTTGACCTCTCTCACTTTCGCACATAGTTCAGATTATTGTTTTAAAATTGTTCAGTTCCTGTAGTGAGTCCTCTCTAATGTGGACACACTACAGGTATCAGGTGTAGTAAGAAGATTAGGTATTTTCATTGTGATTTCGTTACCTATTTTCCATTAAGTAACAATCTTAAATATTATCCTCAGATTTAATTTGAAGTGAAACAAGTCACTGTATATTTTTTGTAAGTTTTATTTTCTTTTTACTTAGTCTAAGAATTATTCAGATCAAACATTTAATGTCGAGTAGTTTTATGATTTTCAGATCATAACATTTTTATCTTAATGTAAGTTTTGTTCAGACTTAATATTTCGAGTGATTTATTTTGTTATCTTGTAAATTCTTCTCAAAGTGCTGTAATTTATATGGATTATATTTATTTTTTTGAGGAGTGTATTATTCTAGTCACCATTAATTGAAATAGTATTCGCTCGTATCCTGTTACGACCGGAGTTAGAGCTATTCCAATATTCATAATAATAATTACCCTGTTTGGTTTCAAGTTTCCCTAAGAGACCTTTGGATATTCATTATTTCATATATTACTGTCTGTGAGTAGTTTAATTGTCTCAGAGTTCGTGTATAAATATTTTAAAGTGTAACAGTTTTTATGTAAAAGCAAACAAGTGAGTTTGGAATTCAAGCAGTTGATTAACTTGTCAGTTGTAGTATATATAATACTATATTCTTGGTTCCAAGTCACGAGCCGAGCTATAATACATATTTGGTATCCAGACCAGGGAGCCATAATCTTATAATAATATTTTTTGGTGTTCAGACCCTTAGGATTGAGCGAGTCTCTTTCAAATATTGGTGACAACAGGACCGTTTTTTTTATATTAAAGGTTTTGAATAGCTCAGTGCTGAATGAATGTTGTGTATTGTTTGGATATATTTTTTAAAAGAAGTTTAATATTCTTAAATTACATGATGACACAGTATATATCCAAGCGTTTTTGAATATTCCAAGTGTTCAGGAATTTTCAGAAGCTAGTATAACTCAAGCTCAGTGGCTCTCTACCTTAATTGCATGTGGTGGCCATACAACGAATGGGATGATTAAATCCTAAATCAAGTGTATAGCCTTAGAAGTGTTGACAAACGGTGGAAAGATGTTCCCCCAAAAAATATTGTAGCAGCTCGTGAACTGTTGGAGAAGGCTGAGGAAGAATTCTTCGTGATGTAAAGACCAATTGACCCTCAAACTGAAAGCATGAAAGCAGATAGGGATGTGGCCCCTGCTAAGCACGATCCAGTGTTTAATTTGTTGGAAGCCCATAAGTTAATTCCAAGGTTCACAGAATCTCCGAAAAAAACTCTTTAATCATTTTAAAGATGTCACATCTTCGATGGAATGGCCAGAAGATAAATGGCCTGCATGAGAGTTGGTGAAAGGTAATTTTGATTTTATAGTAAAGGATTCATTGGATGTCAGAAGAGTACACGTCGAGCTGGGTAATAAGGTTGGTGGCACGCCGTTTGTTTCTTGTCTCATTGTTATGGAGAAACCTTTGAAGTATAGTCCTACATCTGAACTATAGAAGGACTACCCGTCTCTGTTTCCTAGTTGTTTTACGACTAAGAGTATGAAGAAGAAAGTGGCTATTGAAAAGAAGAACAAGAAATTGAAGGAGTAATAAACTATCAGGAATTGTTTTCCGAAGAAGACGATTCCCATAATGGTAGTCAAGAAGAGAACTCTTGAGTAGAACGGAGCGAAAAGGAACGGTAGACGAGCAGAAAAGAGGACAAAGAAGAAATGGATTCGTAATAAAAAGAAAATCAACGTTAGAAGTAGGCCAAGTGAGTAGGAAAAGGCTGGAAGGATTTCCACTTAAGGATGCAACAACGTCAGCATAGGCACAGCCGTGTCCGAACTATTATGATCTTAAGGATGGGTTGCTTATGAGGAAATATAGACCCAATGACTTCCAGGGGATTCTCGAATGGTGGATGTATTGTCATATAATAATTCCTGCACCGCTCAAAAGACTGGTGATCCCAGTCCAGTACAAGACAGGACATATGGGGATCAGGAGAATGACGGAGAAGACAATGTATAAGGACATGAGCTAGTTTTTCTGTACATGTCAAGTATGTCAAATGGTGGAAGAACCCAACAAGTGCAACAAGGAAGCTTTCTTATGCTTGATGGGAGTACGATGAGAACCCTCTAGGAAAGGACGGAAGAGAATGTAGGCAGAAAAATGGAAGGACCAAAAGAAAGGAGAATATGTCAAGAATATTAGGAAAACGATCAGCTCGATAAGGAGATTTTCAATAAAAGGCATGAAGACAATGAGTCAAGGACGAATGAAGAAAAGATTTGGTAGGAAGATTACTAACAGACCAGTTGCAAGACCCTTCAGCAAAGAACCAAAGAAAATTTTGGTAGGAAAAGGAAAGTATCGAGAAGAAACAGATGAAGGAAATGTCAAGGATTTGAGGAAAGGAACTAGGGAGTGACAGAAAATTTTCTCCAGAAGAATATGAAGAGTACGAACAGACACTTTACGGTAGGGCGGCAAGTTGTGGTCTACGCATCAAAAATGAAATTCCCTCTTGCCAAAGAGTTCCCAGAACCATTCTGGATATTTGAGATCAGTGACCGGATCTAAGTTATTGAGATTTCCGGGAATAGGAAAATTCTGAGGAAGGCCATATAAACTTAGTAACCGATACTTCAAGCACCAGACGTAAATGAGAAACTCTTCATCCAAGTGGATACGTCGGATAATGGGATTAGAGCTGCCTTATTGCGATAGCATAAGGAAGGAATTCTTCACTCTGGGTGTGTTATGTCGTTGAAGCTGAAAAAGCAGCAATAAGTCGACTTGACAGTTGTAACTGAACTGCTGGCACTAATTTTCAGAGACTAGCAAGTTTTTAATTTATGTAAATCGACCACAGAATGAGATTACATTGTACTCGGATCAAAATCCTTTTGAATTTTGTGAATAGGATGTAAAATAATAATTAAAGGATAACTAGGGGGTCATTATGTTTGTAATCATATTGTATTAATGTAAATCATGTATTAGGTAAATATCACGTGGCTGCAAATTATTTAGTTCCGGCTGAATTGATGGATACAGGCCTGGAATAACTAATCTTTTTTGCAAGGAGCTATCTTACTAACCTGACCTACCTAGTGTAGGGTAAATACGGCAGTTTGATAATGATTTTCTTCATATTTTATTTGTGCATTGAACAGAGGTTAGCCAGCTCTTAGGATGAGCTCTTCTCGTGTAGATTCAATGTTCTTATGTAAATGACGTAAAACTTTCGTCATTAATTTCATTGTATTCTTTATTCAGGATAGTAATTTTAAATTTACATTATTTTTTAAGAATTGACTTTCTATTTCATATAACTTTGTTACAAAGATCTAAATAATCTGTTTGACAGTGTTATGTGATCATACACGATAGGAAAAAGGGCTTAAATAATGTTCTTTTATTTTGTATGAGGTATTGTATCATATTAGTGAGAGATTACGCAGTGTACCATGAGCTTTGGAAAATTCGAGAAAAATCTAGTGATAGGATATTATCTTCTTTTTTATCCAGGAAAAAGAGAAGTAGCTGACTGGAATTGGCGTCTGGTGTGGCATAAGTACACTTTCGAGGGAGAGCAATAATTGGTAACTCTGACGCTTATGGCCGGCCTCCCACGCTTCCCAAATCTCTGGAATGTTTCTGAAAGTAGTTAGGTTTTATAAAAAAAAAAAAAAATTACCAGGGTTAGACAGACAGATAGAGAATTCCAGTCTTAAGACACTGCCATCTTCACCTACCTCACTCTCGCACAAAGCTCAGAGCATTGTTTTAAAAGTGTTCAGTACCTATAGTGTGTTCTTTCCAAAGTGAACCATCATTTGAAATAGTATTCGGTCGTAACCTGTTATAAAATCAAGTTAGAGCTATTTGAATATTCGTTATCATAGTTATTTAGTTCGGTTTTTAGTGTACTTAAGAGGCCTTTTGATATTCAGTATTCTATATACTGCTTTCTGGAACTTGTGTAACTCTCTTAGAGCTCTTGTATTAATATTTCAAATTTTAACAGTTTTAATGTAAAAGCAAATAAGCGAGTTAAGAATTCCAGAGGATGATTAACTGGGCAGCCCTATTATATATATGTTTGATTCCCAATCTCGAGCCATAGTACTGTATGATATATTTTTGGTGCCCAGACCAAGAAGCCATCATCGTATCATAGTATATTTTCCAAGTGATTTTTCCCCCTCTGATACTAGACATATCTCTGCGACACTCAATCAGTACCTCGACCCATCCTTCAAACGCGAAACAAAGATCCATAAGAAAAACCTTAAAAACAACTCTTACCTACAATCAAACTTCATTTTTTATTGCAAATACCAAAACAGTTTTATTAACAACAAATTGTTCACGATTGGGCTCTTCATATATCTCAGTAGTTTTATATTTATCAACTCTTCCCACATAGGCAGCGGAAGTTGTGGGAAGTAACGTCCATGTTTTTATGAGAAGCAAAGACAGTCCCTCGTTGCTGAACTTTAGCTGACAGCTTTTGCTATTTCTGTTTTCGTCACTGGAATTTTGGTGCTGTTTCTTTGCAAGGCTTATATATCTATATGTAAGCTCTGACCAAGCATCGAGCTGCAGTCGAGCACCGGCATCATCAGGTGGCATCCTGTGTGAGAGACGCCATTAACCTATATGGAAATAAAATACATATCCATTTTTTTCCTATATAATAAAATTTTATCATTTTGTAAGGATTTGGTTTTCATGGCTTTCGTATTAGATGTTTCTTTTACCTAGTCTAGTAAAAGACGGGTTAGAATATCTCTGGAAGACCAGTGGATAATATAAAGACCAAAATGTAATCAGATCATACAAAATTCTATATTCCATACCAACCCCCTTTTTTCAATATTGCATGGGAAATCTCTTCTTGATTTGTATCAGAGTTTAATGGCTTCGTAAGTAGGCGGGAAGAAATTAGAAAACTTTATATATAGGGTATATATGGGATGATAGATATACAATATAAAGACATTGACATCTAATAATGCCGGTTGGTTCAGAGGATTTTTCATGTTCCTCGTTGTGCAATGAACCTTGTGAAAAAATTATTTCATTTCACACTGTATCTGAATCATATTGGTTTTTAAATAAAGAATCATCCATTTATGAAAGGTGGGTTCAGATATCTTTTGGGAACCGATAGAAGGAGATATTATCCTGAACTCATTTCCCCCTACTATATCAACAAAACAGCATAAACTTTGGGCGTTTTTTTTTCGGAGATAAAACAAGAAATGAAATTAACCAAACGAATAATAGATATGAACTGACTTGGCTTCACTCAGGTGAGAGGCAAAATAAACCACCAGCAAACCTCGCACAACAGGCTTCAACGACTTAATCCCAGTCAGAGACCAGACATGCCATTAACTGTAGACATTGATTCTTTGTATCAACAATGGCGTGGCTGTATTAATGGTAGCCTGAAAGAAAAGCTATCTCCTCCTAACATCATAACACGTAAACACGTAACATGTTGAAAATAAATGCAGAAGCAAGCTAAAGTCCCTACCAAAACAGTAGCTAGAAACTTCCAATTACTCTGTTCTTTATATTGCCTGCAATGTTATTCTTCAGACCTCACAGTAGACTGCTGCAAATGTATCGTACACCAAAGAAAAACAGAAAAGGGGATCTAAAAAAAATAAAGAAATAGAGAATAAAGCAAGAAATTAAATTTATGAATATTCGGGCATTTGAATAACACCCCTCTAATTCAAAGGACAGCTGTTTGGACATTGAAGTGCCTTATTTTATGACTTTATTTATATATTTATTTATTTTGTCCGCGGCACGCCCAGATTATCCAAGAGCAATAAAGCCAAATTTCACTTTTTTAATAGTAGGGGTGTTTCCTTAAGGCACCTAATAGTTTAATCTACTAAACCTGTGATAAGTTACAGGATATGAACTAATAAAAAAATCAGGCTGGACATAAGAACTAGGCATATAATAAAAATGGTTTGCTGTAATTTATGGAAATTATTTTATAAAACATTCTTGCAATGAAGAATGACCTGGAGTATAATTAACGAAAAGTTCAGAATCTTGTTGAAATTTCGATTACAGTTAGCCTAAATGCAGGGTGAAATTCAATCCAGTTTTGTAAAGGAATAACCATTCAAGTTATAAACTTATAGTGCAACCTTTGTTACATTTCGTAACAATTGTAGAATATTGTGATGATGAATGATACTTTCAGATGTATTATATAAATGACACAATACAAACTATTGCCTGCAAGGAATATTGACTGTTATCATCATTTATAAATAGAAACTTTATTAGCAATAGCAAAACAAGCCGTGACACTCCTCAATCGAGCTTCACATTAATTATTCCTGGAAAGAACTACGTCACCATATAGAAGTGGATTTTCAGGGAAAGAGTTGTACCATGCAATAATAATACAGTTGCATAGTATGCTTGATGAACTGCAGAGAGGGGGAGGAGGAAGGGAGGGTTTGCCATCCCTCAGATTGATTTCCTACCTTTCGAGAACCTAGTTTATAACAGTAAACGGACATTAACTTGATCTCAAGGAGACGTGCTTCTCTCTCTCTCTCTCTCTCTCTCTCTCTCTCTCTCTCTCTCTCTCTCTCTCTCTCTCTCTCTCTCTCAGAAAATACTAGTCTTGTTCAAGGAGAACATGATTAGTATTTTCTGAGAGAGAGAGAGAGAGAGAGAGAGAGAGAGAGAGAGAGAGAGAGAGAGAGTGAGAGAGAGAGAGAGATTTATCACGATCTTAATGGTGTGAATTTGAACACTATGATAGAAATGCTAGTTTGTCGTCTTCTTTTAATGTTGTCTGTATCTTCACGGTCGACAAATAACCATGTAAAAGATTCACGGTTTATATCAATAGGATCAAAACGAATTTTGGGAACGCATCTATACATCCCCTTATTTCTTGCGTACCCATTCCTAAGGCTTGCTTTTCAGTGTGAGTTGGAAAATAAAGGAAATAAAAACCACTAGCGTGCGTGTGTGCCATATGAACACACTTCCCATACTATTTTTTATAAAATGTATTTCTTTATTTGTAGATGCAAAAGTCAACTATTGCGTCTTTGGCTCCGCTTAAAAGCTCCCATGTCAGTTATGAGCAGAAGTTACCAAAAGTTGCATTTACCAATATTTTTTCGTTATAATAGAGAGTTAATCTATGACGTACCTATATTTTACTATTGTTAAAAAATGCAAGATTTTCAAACGAAACCATTCTATAATGTAGATATCCAGCTTCATTGTAAGATATCAACATAAACCATCGTACTTATAGAAAAATATTATACATTATCCCACGTTCTACTGACATTCTCCATATCCGATATGAAGCTAATAGTAAACATAATCTAGGTATGAGATATTATGAGTGGCTGATTTTTACTAGAAGGTAGAGTGAAGTTTATAAACATCAAATACAGAGAAAAAAAATATCCATTATTCGAGGCACGTTTACAAAAGATTTTTTTTCCCCAAGCCGTTTGGTGCTATCAACCAACGCCGATCAGATCAAACGGACCTCATAGATGAGCTAAAGTGAGTAACAGAGGTGTATTGAATTATATGTGATACTACTAGAATAGTGGGTTAATTTTTCCCTTACCTTGAAATAGACTTTTTACTATATTGCATTATATTCTTAAGCTAAAGAAACGAAGGATTTTGTTGATTTGGTATAAAGGGCATGTAATTTTCTATGATATCGTATTCCTGTTTATTTGATAGGTAAATTTTTCTGTTTATTCATATTATGTGACTTATTATATTCTCTACTTAGCATACATGAACAAAAGGATAACATTTTCCAAATCAATTTTTTTTTGGTAAACAAAGCAACATGTTTCTAAATAATTTTCCTTAGTTATTTATGTATGTAAAGGCGTTTCCAGATTTCAGTAACACACTGTATAACCAATTACCAAACCATGGAAATAATATTGGAATGAAAATGATTGCAGTCAAATAATGGATGGAATTAGGAAATGTCTATTTTAGTTATTTTGTAATATAATCGTACTGAAAGTCAAACTGAGATCTGATGAAGAAAAATAAATGTAGATATGTTTATCTTTATTTATTCAAACAAAGTAAATATAAATCGTTTCTGCTCTTTCAGTAGGGTGTGAGTGAAGCAATATGGGTACTATTTTAAAGTCCATTTCCATCTCATCCTTTTTTAGTATAGGAAAACAACGAAATTTCATTGATAAAATTCATATCAAGTAATTTCAACTACTGAGCCAATGCAAACTTCTTAATCAATTTGATACAAACACTTTACTTATAATGAAAGAAAAAAAAGACCTTTAATAATAGAAAAAAGAGATAAATCTAAGAGGAAAAAGGTCATAACTAACAGGTAAAAACCTTCAGGCAATTTTTTTTTTCAGATATGAACACTGTTTTCTGAATATTGGTGACCATAAAATTCGGTCCAGGAATATTCGGTATCAGGAAATTTGTCTTCAGGAAAATCGGTCCCAGAAATTATTAGTAATTTCACCATAAAGTTTGTAAAGAATTTTTCTTTTTCTTATTATCTTTTTCTTTTCATTATTACAATCCAACAGTAATTGGAAAGAGACATATTTCATGAGAAAGATATTTGAGACCATATCATTCATTATTCTTCT
The DNA here is from genome assembly GCF_036898095.1 of Palaemon carinicauda. Taxonomy (NCBI): domain Eukaryota; kingdom Metazoa; phylum Arthropoda; class Malacostraca; order Decapoda; family Palaemonidae; genus Palaemon; species Palaemon carinicauda. Next base: position 136,707,048 of record NC_090740.1, on the reverse strand, counting down.
TTAATATGGCAGTACTTTTATAATGTCGACTCACATATTGAAGAATGATTATGAATATGGTCTCCATTATCTTCCTCATGAAATATGTACAGTTACTGTCGAAATGTAGTAATGGAGAGAAAAAAAAAGGATGAGAACAATAAGGAAAATAAAAAAGGATATGTAAATTGGGGGGGGGGGGGTACAAATGTAGAGAATGAATCCCGTATTTGGGTATAAATTTGTCTAAGTATACTCCGATGTTTACAATGAATAGGTTTCAAGCACTGTTGAAAAAAAAAAAAAAAAAAACAGTCAATGTTAATCGGAAATTCTTCGTAAGATATGCTGTTCTCAAGACCGTAATTTGTCTTTACTGTCCTATTTTTCTTTTACGGTGTAGTGACCGTAATTACACTCCTTTACGTCAATATATCCGTTTTTTAAACGGTAAATGCCTGGCAACATTTATTTCAGGAATTTTACCATTTTATTTTTTTTTGTGGGCGGGCTGGGGGGGGGGGGGGGTCACAAATTTTTGACAGTACAGTCACTTGAACAGAGAGCATTCAGTTTGATCTTTACCGTTGCGGATTTTTTTAATGGAAGAATGAAGGTTCAAGTGAGATATCATATTCACATGTAAAAAACAAATTATGGATCCAATTAAGATACTGTTTGTCTTTATATTATAAGTAATTACGAGTAAGTATCATAAATGATATTGAAACCAGTGAGCACGCAGATTTCGAATGATAATCAAAATGACTGTATTGTTCATTGTCATATCTTCTTTTCGTCACTATTCACTGAAGATATTGAATGAAATATGTAACCTGTTTTGTTTTATATATATAAAATTTTCATCCCGGTCCATTTATAATCCAAAGTCAATGCAGACAATAAATATGTAAAATGAAAAGGGTGTTTTTGTATTCAATTTTCAATCACTGTTTGTAGAATATAAATCTAGGGTTTAGTCAGGACATATGAACGCTCGTGACGGATCAATTCAGTCTATGTTATTTATTTGCATAATATCATATATATTTATTTTTTTGTGTTCATTTCTTTGATTAAAAACTTTATCTATAATCAACTCTAGTTAATTGAAAAACAAAGATTGAATGCCTAGAAATATAAATTCTTAACACATCAGCTAGCATTTTTTTTTTCTTTTTTTTTTCTTTTTTTTTTTTTTGAGGGGGTAGGAGGTTAATGAAAGCCTACATAAAGGTTAGAAAGTTACTATATGTTTCAATATCCCAACAAATATGATCTTTTGTCCTATTACCAAATTTAGTCTTGAAGAGAGAGAGAGAGAGAGAGAGAGAGAGAGAGAGAGAGAGAGAGAGAGAGAGAGAGAGAGAGAGAGAGAGAGAGAGAGAATTAAACAGCATAATTTTTTATAATAAAGGATATAGATCATGTTAGTGTACATTCACATTGATCTATAATAGATCATTCCGGGATTATTTAGAAAAAGGGATAAATCACTTTATATGGTGAGAAAATGTTTAACGTAAATGCCAATTAAGCATATCATTATTGCAATAGTGTCAAAATATATAACATAATAACATATCACGTATAAGATGAAACGAATCCATGATTATTCTCCTATAATTTGTGGTGCTGCCACGTTTCCCATAGAATTAGCCAATACCATATACCATACAGTCATTTGCTATACAACCTAAAAAACTCCAATGGGTAAAAAACAACAGTCCTTTTGGACTAATCATATCATGTGTGTGAATTACGCTCAGACAACAAAGTTTGGTTATGTTCTAAAAACAAATGATATTAAATATAAAATGCTCCGGATAAAATAAAAATTTCAATACAATCCCAACACACACACACACACACACACACACACACACACACACACATATATATATATATATATATATATATATATATATATATATATATATATATAATATATATATATATACATATATATGTATATATATATATATATATATATATATATATATATATATATATATATATATATATATATATATATATATATATATATCATCATCATCATCATCATCATCATCCTGACTAAAAGGGCGTCGGTTAGATTTCGCCAGTCATTTCTATCTTGAGCTTTCAATTCAATACTTCTCCATTCAGTATCTACTTTGCTTCATAGCTATCATACATAATAATAATAATAATAATAATAATAATAATAATAATAATAATAATAATAATAATCATCATCATCCCCTCCTACGCCTATTGACGGAAAGGGCTACAGTTAGATTGTGCCAGTCGTCTCCATCTTGAGCTATTAAGTTAAGACTTCTCCATTCATCATCACCTACTTGGGGTTTCAAAGTCCTCCGTCATGTAGGCCTGGGCCTTCCAACACTTCTAGTGCCTTGTGAAGCCCAGGTGAACGTTTGGTGAACTAGTCTCTTTTGGGGAGTGCAAAATGCATGCCCAAATCATCTCCATCTACCTCTTTTTATGATCTCATCCACATATGAAAATCGAGTAATCTGTTATAGTTTTATTTCTAAACCTGTCTTGCCATTGAACTCCCAATATCATTCTGCGGTCTTTGTTCTTGAATTTACAGAACTATTGGAAAATGTTTCATTTCCATACCATGATTCTTGTCCACAGAGCAACACCAATCCCACTAAAATGATGAAGAATCTGATTTTTATATGTAATTTGGGGCGATTGGATTTCCAAATTTTATTCAACCTAGCCATTGCCTGATTTGGTTTTTTTTTAGTCTTTCCCTAAACTCTAATTCTAAAGACCCTGTATTAGAGATCATAGTTCCCAGATAATAGTGATATTTCATCCTCCATTGCATACTCCGTTCTCATCATCCCTGTCTTTCTTTTATTCATCTTCAGCATAGTCTCGTGTGATAATTTATCCATTATGGTAAGCAATCATTGTAAATTATGTGGTGTTCTTCTAACAAGGACGTTATCATTTGCATACTCTTGGCCTGCTAAATTCCTATCACCAATCCAATCAAATCCTTCTCTACCATCTCTGACTGTCCTACGCATTAGGAAATTAATGAGGAGGATAACAACCTAGGTGACAACATATTCCTTGGAGAACCCTGCAGTTCACTTGCTATGCTCATGAACAGACCTAATCCAATTTACATATTTGAGAGGAATTTCATGATAATGCTGGACTCCCCACTAAATTGGCCGGTACAAACTATCAGTGGCTTTTTCATAGTTCACAAATTCCATCAAAAGTGAATTACTATATTCTATGTATTGCTCTACAACATGTCTCCAAATGTAAATTTGGTCATTGCAACTTCTACATTTTCTAAATCTTGTTTGTTCATCTTTCACCTCTTCTTCAATCTTACTCTTTAGTCTCTTTGCAATAAAGTAAGTGTTATTGCTCTGAAATTATTGCAATCAGTCAGGTCTCATTTTTTTTTTCAAGAACACTCCGTACTCCCATATATCAAGATTTTTCTTCTTCATGCCACATTTTGCAAAATAATATTGTAAGTAGTCTAGGACTCATTTCATTTTCGGCCAGTATCATCGCGGCAGTTATTCCATCATATCCTGGGGCTTTCCACCTCTTTAGTTTTTTAGGGATAGCTTCGACTTCAAACACATTGAATTGTTTCATGGGCACATGGAAGTCTTCATGAACTTCAGGTATATCATTCAGATTATTCACTTCATATATCTAAATTATAATCTCACGGAAGTTTTCCTTCCAACGTTGTCTTTCTTTATCTTCTGTTGATATAACAGAGCCTTTTATGTTTTTGATGGGTATATGTTTCTTCTTCTTTGTTCTAGTCGTAATTTCATTAATAATTCTTTGAACAATTCTTAGACCATAGTCAGTTCCTGAATTCGTAGCATAGTCAGCTTCACATGCTTTTCTGTCTGAATATCCACACACTGCCCAAATAAAAAAAAAAAAGGTCCTATCTCCATTGTCATTGATGAAGATCGGCAATTATGCATTTGTGTGTGAAGCTATGTGTTAATGTCAATCACCTATACATATCACCTTCGATGTATTTTATTACATGTGGACCAAATTAATCTTGATTTCGATTTAGAGGTAACTAGGAATGATGATTTCATGAACCCCAATTTCTAATTAACTAAACGGAATTTAATGATATTTACATTTTTTTTTTTTTTTTTTTTTTTTTGAAATTGCAAATGGAACTTCAATCATTTTCATTACGAATTCAACCGGTTCTGCTTTTGAAGGCACTTGATGTAGAGATTTTAAAAATCATTGGATATTTTCTAGGTAGTAGGTTGGCCTGGTTACCAACCACCCGTTGAGATACTACCGCTGGAGAGTTATTGAGTCCTTTGACTGGTCAGACAGTACTACATAGGATTCTTCTCTCTAGTTACAGTTAATTTTTCCTTTGCCTACACATAAACCGAATAGTCTGACCTATTTTTTACAAATTCTCCTCTGTCCTCGTGCACCTGAAAACACTAAGATTAAAATATTCTTCTTTCAAGGGGTTAATTATTGCACTGTAATTGTTCAGTGGCTACATTCTTCTTGGTAAGGGTAGAAGAGATTCTTTAGCTCTTTTTTTTTAGGAGAAGGACACTCCAAAATCTAACTATTGTTCTCAATTTTGGGTAGTGCCATAGCCTTAGTATGATAGTCTTCCACTGTCTTGGGTTAGAGTTCTCTTGCTTAAGCGTACAATCGGGCACAATATTCTATCTTATTGCTCTTCTTATTTCGTTTAAAGTTTTTATAGTTTACTTATGAAATATATGTTTTAATTGTTGTTACTGTTCTTGAATATTCTATTCTAATTGATAATCAATTCTCTTATTTCTCTGTTTCATTTTCCTCACTTGGCTATTTTCCCTGTTGGAACCTCTGGCCTTATAGCATCTTGCTTTTCCAACTAGGGTTGTAGCTTAACAAGTAAAAATACTACTACTACTACTACTACTACTACTACTACTAATAATAATAATAATAATAATAATAATAATAATAATAACCGGCGAAACCCTTGTTAATTACACAAAATGATATTTTCAATACTGATCATCTTGTTTCTAACCTATACACGTTTGAATAAAATGTCCCGAAAATAATCTTATAAGCTTGATTATGGAAATTGATAGAACTTAATTTTGTGTCTAATATTTAAAAAAAAAAAAAAAAAAAAGAGTCAGGTGCTAAAGGCAAAACTGGGAAAACTATATAAGATGTGCTTTGGTTGAGTCTAATGTGAATTTGTAAGAGTATACCATGAAATGATTTCTGTTTCCTCTAAAGCAGTGGTTCCCAAACTATTTTACCTGACGCCCCTTTTTTGCTTCTAGTAGACCCGTACGCCCCCACTCCTCTCTTTTTTTTTTTATATATATATATGAAATGATTCTTATATTTATTTCCTAGCATTGTACTGGAAAACAGAAATCTGTTTGTGTTACATTTCAATAATGAAACCCACTCAAACAAATAATAGTACATTCCAGTGTCTAAAAACCAAATATTTGGTTCAAAGTGAGTGAAAAAAAAGTTTGAACATTAGCAAATTGGCAAAATTGAGTTACGATTTTAAGAATAGAAAATTTGAAAACATGGCATATAATATTTGGAAATACTTATGACACTAAGGCACAATTTCTGATCAAATTTAGTGAGATGGTTGCATGTATGTAATGACAGATATTTTTTCTTTTAATAATTTTATTATTCTATTAAACAAGTAATTTCAAGCAGATGACTTCACGCCCCCTTTGTATCGTCCTCACGCCCCCCTAGTGGGGCATGCCCCCCAGTTTGGGAACCACTGCTCTCAAGCGTGAATTTGCAAGAGTATACCATGAAATTATTTCAGTTTCCTTTAAAGCGCGACACAAAATAAATAACAAAAGAGATATCATATTAATATATAGATGATGATGATAATAATAATAATAATAATAATAATAATAATAATAATAATAATAATAATAATAATAATAATAATAATAATAGTAATAATAATAATAATAGTGGGCGGAAAATAAAGAGACTGATACTTTCATACTTGTAAGTACTATTCTGTGAATAATTCATATAATATTTAGTTGTTACCTTAGCAATACGAAATTGATAGTAATTGTTACAATAAAAAATATGCCAGGACAATATGCGTTGCATATATATTACTTCATACCAAACAACACATTTAATTCTGATAGTGGAGGATGGAAAAAATCGTGCATGCAAAGCAGTAATAAAATGCAAAATACGGCGCAATAAATAGGATTTTTCAGTATAGTGGAATTTGATGAACCAATTCCAAAGGGAATAAAAAAAGAATCTTTCCTAGTATATAAGTACAAAAATTATTGTACATTCGAAAATTTTATATTTCACCATTTATTGAGAAATATTATCAGAATGCAAAATATCGTTTTGAGACAGTTAACAAAAACCCACCATTTGAAATCGTTCCTGTTAAGTTAGAGTAAATTCCTCAGTGGCTTTTAATAAGTCCGATCCTTTTTATTGATGTAAAACACAAGGCATTGCCTATCTGGAATATTCAAGTAAAGTGATGACGGGATCTTGAAACTTGTTCTTTGTATTCGTTGATAAAAGTTCTGCCATATTAACTTAACAAATGTGTCTAAATTATTTTTCAGTTAAGGGCAGTAGAATTAAATTACCGCTATTATAAACTTTTATAAGGGTAGGGTTAGGAAGTGTGTAAGAATAGTTTTTCATATGAAGCCTTTTAGAAAGTTAAGGAGTTTTTATCAAGAAGTTAAGAAGCTTTTTATGTTTTCATAACTCTTTACTTGAAGTTTATGACACATGTGTCGCGTCAAATAGGTGCAATCTCTGATAAGCCTAAGAATTTTACGACGAAATAATTTACAGTAAAGTGTTTAAAAAATGGGTTTCTTTTGCTGTTTTCAGCTAAGGTTTAATAGAATGTTATTCTAAAGGCTTTATATCTTTGTAAATACTGTTATTTTTTAGAAAATATATCTCAAATGTGAGGATAAGGGATTTTAGTCTTATTCTTAATTCTAATGGTTTAGCTTGCAGTAGAACCTATGAGAAAAATAAGCACACATATTCATGCATTTACTTATAACGAATCTTTGATATTCAAGTCTGGCATAACTTTACGCTTTTATCACTTAGAATTTTAGGTAGGAAAGGGCAGTAGTGTTTCGATTTCAAGTAAAATACTTATACTCTAAATTACTGTTTATATTAGATTTGTCCTTATTTTTTGTGTTTATATATATATATATATATATATATATATATATATATATATATATATATATATATATATATATATATTATATATATATATATATATATATATACATACATGTATATATATATATATATATATATATATATATATATATATAATATATATATATATATATATATATATATATATATATATATATATATATATATATATATATATATGTTTTTTTTAAAGGGTCCATAAAAGAAACACAGGAAATATAAATAGATCACTACATTTCGGTCAATAAACATTGGCCCCCCTTCAAGATGTGAAGTAAAAATGAGGAATACAGTGGAGAGTAACGATTTATATAAGAAAGTAAAAGGGAGTTTCCAATTGTTCTACAGTTTTTGTTATTGTAGGAAGGTTTAGCGAAATTTAATTACATTCAGGTGCGTCTTCGTATTGTTGAGCCGCTCGGAGGATGTCTTTACCTCTGATGCATATCTTTTGGTCTGTCTCCGTGGATTATCTTCTTAATGATAGGGTTGAGAAGAGTATTGTCCACTATGTCAGCTTTCCATTGGCCGCCAGATAGATTAATTGTGTTTGATTGTTTTATGATGGCTGATTTGAGGATTTTTTCCTTCTGTACGGACACGTACTCTTAAAAAGCAAAGACGACTCAATCCAGTTAATCTGGTGCCCTAAATCTCTAAGGTGAACGAAAATCCCCGAGTTTTCATAGCCTTACCTAACATATCTTTTGTGTTCTGATAATCTTTGAGATAGCGAACGGCCCGTTTGCCTAACTTAGAATTTTTTCACAATCCCCACATGGTACTTTATAAACTCCGGATTCTACATCTCGTTTATTTTGTTAAACATTTATAAGAGCACTTCCTATGGTCTTGGGATATGAAAAAAAGGGGTTCTCAGTTAGATATTATTTGTTATATTTTCAATACCTTCAAAATATGGGAATTTTATCTTATTTTTAAAATCTTTTCGGTTAGTAACATAATGATCTTTATAATATATACTGTAGTGCTGGCTTTGTTGATGGCCTTTTCTATGACATACGTCGGGTAGAATAACTGGGCGAGTTGTTTACGAATGATTTCAAATTCACTACTTAGGTAGGTTGGGGACCAGATTCTCAAACCTCTAAGAAATAGATTACAAGCTACTCCAATCCCTATTTACAAAGGTCCCGATCAATGATGTACTAGGTTTCTTCAGGGGAAAATTAATCCCCTATGAAGATTATTTCTCCCTCGGTATTGAAAAAAACAATCAAGTTAATTAAAATAAATGTGTCAAATAACGTATTTTCTTTCAATGAAATTTTTTATAAAAAAAATTTGGTCGTAGTATGGGCAGTCCGTTATCTCCAATTTTAGCCAATCTCTACATGGAATACTTTGAAACTGAAATTTTAACAACAATTAAATCTACGAACATTGTTTGGCAACGCTATGTTGATGACATTTTCACATATTGGGATGATAGCTGAGGAGATTTTAATTTATTTTCAATAATCTAAAAACCCTAGTCTCGAGCAAAAAATTGAAAACTGAATGGGAAAAGATGGAAAATTAGCTTTTGGACATACCAATTATAAGGGAATCGTCAGGGTACAATTTCACTTTGTATAGGAAACCAATTTTCTATATTTCCTACTTTCATTTTTGTAGTTATCACAACATTTCTGTGAAAATTGGAGTAGCTTGTAATATATTCTTAGATGTTTGAGAATTTTTTCCTCAGCCTACCTAAGTAAAGAATTTAAAATCATACGTAACCACGCCCAGCTATTTTACCCTTTCAATCATCAGAAAGTAACTACAAATATATTTTTTTTAATATCCCGTTCTAGTTTATACTACGTAAGGTTCGGTTAGGTGTATTTTTGGCTTGTCTCAGTTTCAAGATATGGTTTATATTGAGGTATGGGATTTTGTGCCACCACAAATGAATTTTACTGAATTTCGTAGATTCTATGAAAACAAGTATCTTAATGTTTGAAATATTTTCATGATAGAATATCTGTCATATATACTAACTACATGTTAATAACAATGAGACAAATCGGGTGAAACCTAGGGCAGATTAGGATGTCTGTATTCCACTTATACAAAATGCAGTATTGTTTTAATTTTTACTATGGTATGGAACATATGTTTATTCCATGTTCCCGCCGAATAAGCACTGGTTCCCGCTGTAATTTTTCTGGTTAATAAGCAATTATATTCAGTTAGTCTTATTATAGATGGATGATAAACGACATCATAATTTCATAGTTGTCTTTATTTAGAACATAATATGACCACAGGAGTATAATTTTGAAAATTAGGACTACAGTGACCATATGGAGTTGCTTTGCTGAAAAGTAAAGATAAAGAAAGTTTCATTATTTTAATTCTAATTCAAGAATCATTCATATATACTATGGCAAACTAAATGGCCGTTAGTTAGATGTCCATCCATCATCATTATTATTATTATTATTATTATTATTATTATTATTATTATTATTATTATTATTATTATTATTATTTTTCAGCTAAGCTGCAACACTTGTTGGAAAATCAAATTGTTATATGCCCAAGCAATAGATTCTTCCATGTGGTAGAGTGAAGTATTAACACGCCCATTTCAAGCACTCGTGTTTAGATGGCGTAGCACGTTTGTTGCTATCCCCATCCCATTAACTAAACATTATTGCCCATACGTTCTCTATGGAGTTGAGGATGCACCACTTTGGTTGCCAGTTTATTACCTGGATTTTTTGGGTGATGCTCTAACCAAGTTTCTAACTACTTTATTGTCAGTATTATTGGGTCTATTATTGTACAATAAAACGATTGGGTGTGGATTGGGAATGGCCATGGCTCTAAATGTTTGAAGGACATCCACATAATCATTGCAGGTTATATTTCCCAAATAATCTTCCAACTCCACAAATGAATACGAACTCTTCCACTCATAACTCTTTTCTGAATATTTGTGCTTTTCCAAAAGGAGTGATCAACATGGAAATATTATAAGGGAAATCAAAGGCGACATTCCCAATGCTTCTCTGTCAATTTGTCTTTATTGGTCAGTATGTCATTATGAACACAATCTTCATGGAATCACTGTCTTGGTGAGTGACTGCTCACACGAACACTAGTGTTTCTTAAAATACTTATCCATATATGCTGAATTGTTGCATAGCAATTTTATATATTCAATCTAACGAAAAAGATTTGTTAATGGGCTCGTGAATTGGTATAAGTAAGGGTTTTCAGTCCTAAACAACATTTGTAAACAAGACCAAAGTTAATTATTTTCGGCAATAACTTTTGTGTTAGAAAGTTGTATCGAATACCACAACAAATGGATGTATATAACGTAACTTTAATTCGGATTCTTTCCCGAAAATATCATGATACTGATTAGCTGATGGTAAATTACTTTGAAACAAAATACCTCCTTCGGTGTAACAGCTCTCAAAACCTATTCTGCCATATCCCACACTTTACCTCATTAGAATCCCTCTCTTTCAATATATATATATATATATATATATATATATATATATATATATATATATATATATATATATATATATATATATATATATATATATATATATTTATATATATATATATATATATATATATATATATATATATATATATATATATATATATATATATATATATATATATATATTATATATATATATATTCAAATAAGCCATATATATTTTT
>NC_090740.1:136685996-136690996 GCF_036898095.1 Palaemon carinicauda | reverse complement strand
ATATATATATATATATGATATGTATATATGCACACACCCACACACGCATATATATATATATATATGTGTGTGTGTGTGTGTGTGTATGTATACAACCACACACACACACACATATATATATATATATATGTGTGTGTGTGTGTGTGTGTATAAATGTATATATATATATATATATATATAGATATAGATAGATAGATATATATATATATATATATATAGAGAGAGAGAGAGAGAGAGAGAGAGAGAGAGAGAGAGAGAGTTAGCTAAATTAATCTGAGCCAGCATACTGGAAAAGACTCTAAAAGACGAATGGCCTTCATGTATTTTTCATGTAAATTTCGTTGTCATTAGAAAGAATGAAAAGATTCGTAAGAACCCTGGATAGGTACGGTGGGTCGTACGCGACCCCGAGCGTCAAAAAAAAAAAGAGGTTTTTCTCACGTGACTCACCCCCGTGACTGAATTTGTGGGTGATCGACCTGCAGGAGGTGTCTCCCCTACACGCTCTAGTAGTGTCCAGATGTGCATTGCTGTAGCTGTACTCCTTCCCCGATTTCTGAGACGCGTCGGGGTCGAGCACGACCGAGTTTACCCTTCTAAGGTAATTTGCATAATTATCAAAGTTATTACGTATTATGAAATTGTCGTAGAATGGTGCAACTTGTATAGGTTATCAGTTGTGGAAAGTCTTGGTGGATTGTTTGGCTACCATGTGCATGATTTTTTTTTTAGTTAAAATGTCGTTCATCACCACGAGGACCATTTTACCGCGAGTGCCTCTTTTTCATTTTTTTTTCCTTTTTTTGCCAAGTCATTTTTCCGTAAGATATTGCCAAATAGTGTCGTAAAACTTTTGCTTGTTTAGTGTTGGAAAGTGTGTCTAGATGATCTGGCTACCCATGCGTGACTTTGTTTTTGTCAGATACGACGTAGTTATTGGTATATTGGGTATTTAACTGCGGTTGCCAATTTCTGTTTTTTTTTTTCAATATTTGTAAAAAATTTTACGTAGTAAGGAATTGCCGTATATTATTATTTTTTTTTTTTTCATGTTTATGTGTTAGAAAGTGTGCCTTGATGGTTGGGCTAACACGTGCATGTCTTTTTTTTTATCTGAGATGCCGTATATTAGAATGTTGGGCATTTTACCGCGAGTGCCCCTTTTTCATTTTTTTTTTTTTCATTTTTTTGCCAAGTCATTTTTCCGCAAGATATTGCCAAATAGTGTCGTAAAACTTTTGCTTTATTAGTGTTGGAAAGTGTGTCTAGATGATCTGGCTACCCATGCGTGACTTTGTTTTTGTCAGATACGACGTAGTTATTGGTATATTGGGTATTTAAGTGCGGTTGCCAATTTCTGTTTTTTTTCAATATTTGTAAAAATTTACTACGTAGTAAGGAATTGCCGTATATTATAGATTTTTTTTTCATGTTTATGTGTTAGAAAGTGTGCCTTGATGGTTGGGCTAACACGTGCATGTCTTTTTTTTTTTATCTGAGATGCCGTATATTAGAATGTTGGGCATTTTTCCGCGAGTGCCCCTTTTTATTTGTTTTGCATTTTTTTGCTTAGTCATGTTACCGTAAGGAATTGGTAAGTAGTGTCGCAAAACTTATATTTTTATAGTGTTGGAAAGTGTTTCTAGATGATCTGGCTACCCATGCCTATTTTTTTTTAGCCAGATATGGCGTATATATAAGTATGTGTTCGATTTTCCTGTGATTGCCATTTTTTCGTTTTTTCCCATTTCTTTCAAAATTACTACGTACTAAGGAACTATCACAGAGTAATGATTCATTTATATGTTTATTTGTCGGAAAATGTGCCTTGATGGTTTGCCTAGCACGTGGCTGAAATTTTTTTTTTCTGAAATGCCGTATATTAGAATGGCCATTTTTCCGGGAGTGCCCCTTTTTATTTGTTTTGCATTTTTTTGCTTAGTCATGTTACCGTAAGGAATTGGCAAGTAATGTCGCAAAACTTATAATTTTATAGTGTTGGAAAGTGTTTCTACATGATCTGGCTACCCATGCCTATCTTTTTTTTTTTTTAGCCAGATATGGCGTATATATAGGTATGTGTTCGATTTTCCTGTGATTGCCATTTTTTCATTTTTTCCCATTTCTTTCAAAATTACTACGTACTAAGGAACTATCACAGAGTAATGATTCACTTAGATGTTTATTTGTCGGAAAATGTGCCTTGATGGTTTGCCTAGCACGTGGCTGAATTTTTTTTTTTTCTGAAATGCCGTATATTAGAATGTTAGCCATTTTTCCGCGAGTGCCCCTTTTTATTTGTTTTGCATATTTTTGCTTAGTCATGTTACCGTAAGGAACTGGCAAGTAGTGTCGCAAAACTTATATTTTTATAGTGTTGGAAAGTGTTTCTAGATTGATCTGGCTACCCATGCCTATCTTTTTTTTAGCCAGATTTAGGTATATATAGGTATGTGTTCGATTTTCCGGTGATTGCCATTTTTTCGTTTTTTTCCCATTTCTTTCAAAATTTCTGCGTACTAAGGAACTATCACAGAGTAATGATTCCTCTAGATGTTTATTTGTCGGAAAATTTTGTTTACTTCTTTTTTGATTGAATATCATCAAATTTTTTTAGCTAAAATATTATATTGTTTCACATTTTTTTTTTTCGATTTTATTTCCCTTCAAAAAATTTTTTTGAGTTAAGGATTTTAATTTTATAGTCGTAAAATAATCGACAATTATCCAGCAACCCACCATACAATTTTTATGCATATCCAATAATAATTAGATTAGTAAATAACACCTTGAAATTGACATACCCTTCCTACATTTCAAGTGGCAGATTAGGGAGTCTGTGTCAGTGTGGTTGGCGGCCATTTTGTGGACATATCCGAAGCGTAAGTTGCCCTATCTATATATATTCTTGTTCCCTATAGAATTTGTGATATTTTGGTATACTTTTACCTGCATAAATATCATATTATATATTAAATATATGTATTTTTTTACGAAATTTCTAAGTACTCAAAAAATTACCTTTAGATATAGCCCCTGATATAAATGTAATTTACAAAATAATGAATATTTTTTTACATATTTCTATTTTAGGATAACATATGTTTATTCCCTAAAAAAATTAGCCACTTCCTATTTCATTTGGGTACCCAAAAAAATTCATGAAATTTGGACAATTTTTTTTGGCCAAAAAAAGTTACCCTTTTTTTCTCATTTCAGATCTTCACCTCCATGAGTCTGACTTCATCCAAAATACATCAAGATGTGTCCTAAACATTCAAGAATCAATTCCTAAAAGGATTTGTGTATATATGTATAAACTTTTTTTTATGAATTTTTATGTCAGGTCTTTTTTTTCTACCTAATTTTTTAAATTATTTATAATAAATAGTTTTTCTGCAGATGAGTAGTATTTATCTTTATAGTTGTTTTAAGCATTCATTGAAGTTTTTTTTGGCAAAAGAAAAAAAGAGGTTACTGCAAAAACTGATTTTTCAAAGAATTTTTTTTGGCGTCGGGGTCGTTCGCGTCCGAGTATACCCTTAAAGGGGTGTCCGAGGAGCGTACATATCCAGGGTTCTGAAAACAGGTCATATCAGTGCAGAAAATGCAGAAGTCATTCAAATATGTTTTCATTTTTATGTAAGTTGTGTTTTTCACATTTCATAAGCAACATAAACGTCAATGTGAAGTCTTCAAGGTACTGTTGGATTTTATCAAATTTTCTCGTCATTCTTATACTTGAATATGACTTAAGCCATTTGCTTTTCAACCAATATTTCAAAAGTAAAGAACTTATTCAATTTGTTGTGCATCATTAGCAATGCAGAAAAAAGACTGCCGTAGTCTACCTTTTTTCCTCGCTTGCTTTTTTTCTCTTTACTTGATTAACAATAATTATCATTTTATTTCTTTTTCGGGATAATAGCAATGTCATAGCCGCTGTACTATGATCTTTCACTTCCTTAGCTTTTAGTTTTCTAGTTTAAAGGTACACTCAGGGGAACTATTCCAGTGGTTTCATTGTTTCATTTCCATACTGGATGATTTTTCCTGTTGGAGTTTTTAGGCTTATTGAATCCTGCTTTTTCCTCTAGAGATGTAGCCTAGCCAGTACTAATGATAATATAGATAATCTAAAATAATTAGGGGGTTCTTTACCAAAATATTTTCCGATGATTTAGAAGTAGTTTAATTCGTGCATTTTCATAACTTACTTTACTTACTTTACTTAAAGGTCTAATTTTCTGGTCCTATGCACAAGGGGAACTCTACTCTTTGCAGGACTTTTATAGTCCTTTTATCATGTTCGTTTTAAGGCACTCAACATTTCACACAGCATACTGCTCGTTTATTGTCAGATCCACACCATCAAAGAACTTAGAGAACAAGAAAGTCTTCAGTTTCCTCTTTAAAGAACTAATTTCTTCAGTCTTTCGGATGTCTAGTGGGAACTCATTACATATAGTCTCGGGGCTTCATATTTGAAGGTTCTCGAGCCTACAGTAGAAATATATCTAGGCTCAAATAATATTAAATCGTCTGTAACTATTCTTGTGACAACATGATTAGTTAGCTGCACAATATAAAGCAATTCCCCTAGATAGTTTGCACGTCTGGTACTGGTAACTTGATGGGTTATTGTACATATTTAGAATTAAATTATCGCTTTAATAGGCAGTCAGCGTAAGTCAAATATTGTAGGAGTGATCCTTTCTGGAGGTGGGACACCTTTTGTCAGTCGTCCTTCTTTATGTTTTATGTTTTATAATTTCTCAAGTTCCCCTTTGGTAAATTGCAATAGATGGAATAAAGTAAACAATCCAGGTAATAATACAGTTTATCGCAAGTTTTTATAGAGAATATTCATCCAGGTGCTTCTTTGCAAGAGCAATTTTTTTTTAAACTGGACACCAGCAGTTTTTACTATGTTGTTTATTTGGACACTGAAAGGCAAGTTATAGTTAAGAGATACCCCTAGATCATGAACTAGTTATCGG
>NC_090740.1:136668496-136680996 GCF_036898095.1 Palaemon carinicauda | reverse complement strand
CATCTCTATTCATAGAAACTTTTTCCTAATTTTTTCAAGCCTAAGTTGAATACTTCTTTATTATCAATATTTTTCCACTTTTGGGGGTGTTTTCTCACCTTTTTTTTTAAGATATAAATTTCCTCAATTTTGTATAAATTTGAAATATTTAAAAACCACCATGAAGCTTATAGTATAATGTATCAATATTTTGGAATGTTTTGTTTAAATTCTTTTTGAGTTACAATAATTTTTCAGAAACCGTCTACAGAAAAAAAAAAAACTTGAAAGATTTTTTTTTTATATTTTTTTTAAATTCTGCTTCCCCAAATTAACAATTATTATCAAATTATTGTATTACGAAATAATTTTGTATTATAATTCTTCTTTTAAATTATTAAAATTAGAACATGAATAACTAAGTTGATACCATTTTATTCCCAAAAAATTACATTTTGAGATACAGTAGTTTAAAGTTTTTTTTTTTTTTCACTTACCTTTGTTGATAGATCTATTTTATGAACAGAGATATTATCCCCTTTTAGGTTATCATAATCAACCAATTTGTTCCGTATCTTTTATTTCTTTGGAGATTATATCCCTTTTTCATCCAGGTACCATCATAAATGACTTCAATGTTTCATACACCATCTTCGTCAGGTGTGAGTCCCATCTCTTCATAATGCTGTAAGATTCCTTTATCAACTTCACCAATCATATCATTATATTCCTTATCAGCAAGTTTCAATGTATTTCTTATATCGTTGGTAAGTACAATTTGCAAAAGGTGGGGCACCCAAGGCATTTGTTGTGTTATTCATTGCTGCCAAGCTACCCCCTTTCAGAATATTTTGATAAACAAAAGAAGCAGTTACTATACCTATATTATCATTTTCTATATTTTCAATTGTTTTTACAGTTGAACTATGAAAATTCTCAGGAAACTCACATTTACATTTAAATTTCAAATCAACATCTAAATTTTATTTTTCATGATAATGTTTTAGTTTACTGCCACAATCACCATAAATTGCTCTCGATATAGCATTATGATAAAACAGTATTTGATACACAATTCAATGCTTGTTCTTTACCACAAATAATTTTATTTCTAAAGTTTACCTCGTAGTTCAGCACCCGAAGCAACAGGTGTTGCATCACTTTGTTGCACATCACTTGGAAAAGTCTCACCTTCAAATAACATTTCAGATGTATCTTCATTATCAGATAGCAATAATGAAAGTTAATCATCAGTATCAATAAAAAAAAAACGGACTGTTTTGCTAACATTTCAAGGAGTCTTATAAAATGTCCCGACGAACAATGAAAATCCCACATGGTTCTGTTCACTCTCTGTACCAAGCGTTTGAGTAAGTAGTGTTGCATTCTCATCAAGTTCCCGTTTTCTTTTTTTCATTGAACATTTTAATGTTTCTTATATTAGCTGAACACCTCATTCTATTTTTTCTCTAAGGCATAATTGATGTTTATGAGTAAAAATATAAAGTGTGGTACAAAAAGGAAAAATCACTGAAATATCTCTCACATGCACGAAAGTAATACCTCTCTCTCTCTCTCTCTCTCTCTCTCTCTCTCTCTCTCTCTTACGGATCGAAGCACACTAAATATTTAAAGTGATCGATGCCGTTGGGAAAAATGTCGTTCGGTAGCCCATAAAATGAATATCAAATCCAATAAATGGGAAAAAATCTCTGTCAACTGTCACCTGATGTCTGACAGCTGAAACACGAAATTTGACAGTGTCTTATGGGCACAATAAATTACCATATTTGTGATTAATATATTCTGGATTACTTTTATCTTTTGTCTGGCAACAGCAGGGTCCCTTACCTCTTTGAGAATGGCGAAATCTTATTTTGGCGAAATTTGCTAAATTTACAGGCCACCCCTCCTCTTACGTAAAAATAGAATATCCTATGGAAACAAATAATAAACCCAGGAGACTCTACCCGGACCTTCATACTTTTAGGGAAGAGCAAGAAGAAGTAAAAAAGAAAAGAAAGATATAGTCTGTAATTCACTGAAAAGAGGGAATTGCAGATTTGGCAAAAGATGCTACTACAAGCATCCTAAGATATGCCATATTATGAAATATATGGTAAATGTGCGTATTTAGACGGATATGGAGACGAATGCAGAGATCTCCATAAAAAAAATGCAAAAACCTGAAGAAGAAAAAGGATCCAAATTCTACAGAAAATGCCGATATATACATCCTGCAACTATGAATGAAAGTCATAAAACTCAGCTAAAAGAAAAAAAAATGAAAGCAAGAGTGAAAAAAAAAGAAACAAAAAAAAAAAACAAGCCGAGTATATACCGCGCTATGCACAAAAGGACCCCAGATATGAGGCCTTTCAACCCAAAAATGCACAATTAGAGCTTAACTACAAAGAATGCATCTATAAGGCCAGGGGTTGGTGCAGATATGGGGATAATTGCAGGTATACACACAAAAATAATTATGAAGGCAAATGATCAAATATAAAAGAAAAGTTGGATTTTTTAATGGAAGAATTCTTGGAAATGAAGAAAAGAACATCATATCAGAACAGGAAGGAACCATGGAAGAATCCATATTATTACACATATTAAATAATGGGGGTGAAACACGAGCCATAATAATGATGAATGCACAGGGTTTAATCACGGGTAACTCTAAAAAGAAATTAGAGTTCTTAGAAGAACTAACCCAAATTTATAAAATAGTTATTTTAGGTATAAGTGAAACAGGGATTTCCCAAGAGACTGGCAGTGACGACCAGATAAAGGGTTTCCAAATATATAGATCAGAATGAACAAATAGGAATCAAGGGGGGACCATAATATATGAAGAGACGTATATCAAGGAAAAGTCTATGAAAAATACAGCAACACAGATTGTGAATTGATTGCGGTAGAATTTGAATATGAAAAATTAGTGCATACTTTAGTCTACAGACCCCAAATACTAAGGAGTTTCACATCATAATAGAAAAAAATAGATGATATATGTAGAAACCATAAAGACTTTAATATACTCCTATCCAGAAATTTTAACTTTCCTTTTGTGGATGGAAAAGAACGGATAGAAGAAAGTGGGTGTATTTATCCATATGAAAAAGAGAGTAATAGTAGTGCAGAAGATAAGAGCCATTAGGAAAGCTTTAGGATATGCTATTAGAACATAATAAGGAACCAATAAACCACATTCCAACAAGAAAGGACAATGTCCTTGAATTAGTATTTTTGAATGAGATGAATTATGTTAAAGATATAATAGTGTATAACAGAGGAATTTCAGACCACAGTGTCATAGAATTAATAGTCCATTACAAAGCAAGTGAACGCAGAGAAAAACAAAGCACGAAACGATGGGAAGGGAATGGAACATATAATTTCTATAGTAAGAATATAAAATGGTCAGAAATAAATGAAGAATTGAATTTTTTTTTTAAATGTATTAGTAAGTAATAATATGCAGGTAAAGACGAATATATTATATAAAATACTGGAGAAAATTATTGAAAGATATGTACTAAAAAAAAAAAATAATAAACATCAAACATGCATACCAAGAGACAGATGGATCATACTTCAGTATATTAGAAAGTGGAAGAAAAATCTTGCAAAAGAAAATAATGCATGGTAAATGATGGAAATAAAAAGTAAGATAGAAAATGCAAAACAAAAAATTATACGATCGAGGGAAAATGAAAAATGTTGGCTACCAGTACTGCATCCAGTTTTCAGGAGCTTTCCAATTAATTTTGTGGTTCCAAAAATATATATAATGGAAATTACTGGAGCATATGATTCAAATTCTTACATTATACATGCGTTCTTTTAATCTAGTTTGTAGTGTTTTGTTACTGTGGCCAGTATATTGTTTATTACACTGATTTCATGGAATTTGATTAATACATCCGTTCAATAGCTTTGTGGATTTATTTCTTTCTTCTTTAAATATACTTCAGTGTGTCATATCTAAAAATTACATTAATTCCCACTTGTTTCAATATATCAGGCTGAAGTCCAAACTATTTTTGAAAAATTAATGGTAAAATTAAGATGCAATCCACAATATAACTATTTAAGGAAAGGAATTCATAGAGAGTTTTCTTTGTCTTTTGAAATTCTTTTTTATGAATTGCGAAGGATATTTTGAAATAAACACTATTTCCTGAATTTTCCTAAGCTTTGGGTGGATGGGCGTTGATTAAAAGAAAAATGCATTCACGAATAAACATTCGTAAGTTTTGTATGCACAATAAATTTAAAAGATCCTCCATGTCTGAGGTTGTAAAACAATAACATGCAATATCTTGGTCAATTCTTAGTTCATATCCTCTCTCGGCCTTCTGTCATCTTGAAGCATTGCATGTACCAGCAATTTATCGTCTATGTATATATATATATATATATATACATATATATATATATATATATATATAAATAAATAAATATATATATATATATATATATGTGTGTGTATATATATATATATATATATATATTTTGGGCTCAAGCCATGTCGTCCTGATGGAAATTTCTATAGGGTAGCTTCATAGGGTATATTACAACTACGGCGATATTCCCAGAGAATTTACCTTAAGGTACCCAGAATTCTAACTCCTGGAGGGATATCGCGACATATCAGAGGACGTATTCTTGACACGCCACATGGCAATCTGCACCCCAAACAGAGATAACACATCGAGGGGTCAATTGGCAAGAAACGAAAACGGGAAAGAAAAAGGGGGAGCCGCTCCCAAGGCTCCCTCTTCTCCACTTTCGTAGGCGTGTCTGGCGCCAATCCTGGCGCCATCTGTATTCCCTTTTGCGTAGCTTAACAACTCGGTGTTTTTTCCTGTTTCTCGCAAATCTTGGATTTATTCAGCTTTTCATTGCTTCTCCAACTTCATCGGCATCTGATAAGTTGAGTACCATTTCTTTTATGTATAAATGTAGTCTCTTGGTAAATTTTAAGTAATTAATAGTATTAATCTTTGTTACAAGAGCCGTTGCCTACCGGAGGCGTCATGGACGCTGTCGCTCGCTAGGTATGAGTTTTAGTTAGCCAGAGCGACATTCCCGGTTGTTTTTGCTTTAATAAATTTTAGCTATTTAGCGTTACATAGGATTTCCTTTCGTGCTTTAGTATTATTTTGGCGAAGTATTCGCCAACTCTGGCCTACGCTAGGCCATGTATCCTAGTCGTTGGGTCCTAGTACTTTCTGCATGATTTTGGTTTTCCGAGTGTTTTAAAATTTTATTGAAGCTTTAGGCTGTTTTTTTTTTATACATTTAAGATTATGTTGAATATTTCCATGATAGTATACGAGTGAGTTTTGGTGATTTAGGTAATGATTCTCTTGGTGCCTAGGCTAAGTTGCTTATGGAGCCTTAGTATACTTTCTCATACTCCCCGGTTGCTTTCTTTTCTTCGGAGAAGGTATGCAATCCCTTTCCCTCTGTTTAAGCCTTGGGCTTATCCCTAAGTGGTTTATCTGAATTAACTTTCGATAAAACTATACTGGGGTGTTACTGTACCTCCCTGTTCCAGTAAGTCTGGTTTCCAGAGAGGGACAGAACAACAGAGTTTTTAGTCTGAGTCTGTGTTTGTCTGGCTTGGGGTAGAGTCTCCCTCGCTGGCCCGACACAGACATAGGAGGCTTAGCCTCCTTAGGTCACTACCGAAGGTTTCTGTACGAGATGATTCCTTCTTTTGTGATCTAGCAGACTAGTCCTTGTTGCTGTTCTCGGTGGGAGGATAAGATCCTTTCCCTGGGAGTAGCAACACGTTCCTTACTTTTTTTCTTTTAGAGCTGGTAAGTATTGCTGGCCTCCCTCCTCGGATCTCCCTTAGGCTAAGATGAGTTTTCTTGGCTGCGGGTGATACTTCTCTAAAGCAAGGTTGGTAGGACACTCTTTTGTCCCTTCCCCCTCTATCTCCGTAATTGCCTAGCCATTACAGTACTGTACGGCATTCTACATATGGACCTAGGATAGGTTAGGATGTGGAATTGACTCAGTCCCTTGCCGGCCGGCAGAGTTTGCCGGCAGAGTTTGCCGGGTGGCAAGGGTCTTCTGCCTTGAGTGCTGCCCGGACCTCCCTTGGTCCCTCATCCATGCCTGCCTGTAGAGCCAGACGGCATTGGTCAGGAAGCCTGAATTAGATTCTCCCCTTCCTTATATGCACTCTTTCGGATTGCCGGGCTTGGAGGTAGTTTACGCTCTTATCCCGGCATCCATTCTGTTTTCTTCTAGTGCTGTACCCGACCCGGCTGCCGTCCTATGAGGGCGGCAGCCGGGAAGTCGTAGTCCTCTGGTTCTTTTGCTGCTGGTTGGCATCGGTTGTTTACCTTTGCCGGCCGGGTAATGTCAGCCCTTTTCTGCCGGTCGCTGAAGCAGTGGCCGGCAGCCGGGTCCTACCTTGTGTAGCAGACATTGGCTGTAACTGCCGGCCGGCACATGCATTTGAACCAGCGTTCTGCCGCCTTATAGCTGTTAAGTAGTATACTTTAAAGCTAGTTATGTTGTGTGCCGGCCGGCACTGTACCAGTATTCTTCAGTATAACATATACTGTAGGAAGAAAACTATAGTATAAGTTTCGGTACAGCACTGTGTGTTCTAACACTTTTGTGTTGTCTTACACAGCCCTTTGGTGTTGCCTTACAGATAAGAAAGTGAGTTCTTTCTTGTCTATTATCCGGGATTTTAAAATCATTGCTTAGGTGTGAGCTAGACCTGTTTCCTCTGGAAACTTTTCATTGGTTATTCTAGAAGAGATTAACCATACGATTTTATTATCTGGAAGGCTACAACAATTGGTTGTGAAGGAAACACAAGTGTGTGTCTTTCCTTTCTGATTTGTTATGCTAAACTGTGCATATCCAGTGATACGTAGTTCACTTGATACTCATGGAAATTTCTTCTCTTTACAGGAGGACCCTCCGAAGTGCGGAAGTGTTTTCTGCAACGTCCGCAGTAAGACCTCTGCAGACATGAGTTTTGTAGGAGGCACGCAGCATGCGCTGTCTCCAAGGGTGATCTCCAGTATTGGGACCCTCAGGTATGTACCGTGTGCACAAACCTGATTACTGAGGCCTTTGATTCCCCTAAAACAGCAGAATCAAGGGATATAGTAAGGGAGAAGCTTCGTACCTGGGTAAGGGGCTTCCAGAAGAACACCTCTGGACCTTATCTTCCAAGTGAGAAGATGAAGGCGTATCTTTTCCCTAGGGCATCAGCTGATGCAGTGATTCCCCAGCCTCAAGAGGAGATCCCCCAAGTTCAGATCCAGGTGGATGCTGAAGTCGCGGTCGCTTTGCAAGACATCCAGTTGGACGACAGGATGTCTGACGTGTCCGAGCGTCTGGAGGAAGACCTCCTGGCAGGAGCCCAGGATGAAGTTCAAGCCCCAGACATTTTAGAGGAAGAGGTCGACAAGGTGTCGGCTACTCCGGTTCAGATCCCGGAGCCTATTCCCTCAACATCGTCCGCTCTCCCAGTAGAGCTGGGACAAGCTCTCTCCTCCATTATTGGAATGATCCAACAAATGCAGAAGGAGAATCAGGAGAAGGCGGCTGCAATGGAACTGCAGATGCAGAGGCTTGCAGCATCACATGGGCCCCAGAAAAGGCTCAATGTGAAAGACCTTCCCTTGTGCTTGGATGCTAACCCGTGGAGGTATGCTGAGCACATGCCGATGACGACTGGAAAGATCGTCATCTCGGATAAGTTGGGTTCAGTTCCCATAGAGGAGGTGGAATTCTGGCCCAGCAAGGGGTCATATCCGGACTGTTATGTCCGGTTGAGGAAGGAACCAGCTTCAAAGGAGGACACAGAGCCGAAGGAGGTCATAGTAATGGACCATGCTAAGGCTCAAGCTTTGCTTTCATCCTCGATGAAAGAGAGGGGCTTCACGAACTCAAAGGTAGCTGCATTGAGTAAGAAGCTCCCTTCCTTTGTGTCCTCTCCTGCTAGAGCCTTCCCCTTTTTACAGAAAGGGTTTGCGGCTGTACTAAAAGCAGTCGAGGCCGGCAAGCCTTGCCCCTCCCTGTAGGAGTGTAAACCCTTGTCGCTGGCCCTGCCTATGGACCACAAAGACTGGAAGGACGTCCATCTTACCTTCTCAGTTGGGAAGTTGGAGGCTGATATTGCCGGACGTCAGTTCGGCGAGGACCTCCCTAAGCTGTCTGACTTTCTCTTGCGGAGAGAGCTCGAGACAAAAGAAAGACTGGCTGCCTCAATGTCTCTTCAGACTTCTCTTGAGACGATGGCAAGTGACCCCAAGGTCCATGAAATGTTCATGGTAGTGGCCAAGATTCACCTGGTCACAGTGACGAAGAATCTTTATAGCTTCGTCAGGGCGAGGAGAGCTTGTAGGGAGTTCGTGTTCACCTCGGCTACGATGAGGCACGAGCCAAGGAAACTAATCTCCTTCAACATTTGGGGCAAAGACCTTTTCCCTACCGAATTGGTCAAAGAAGTTGTTGATAAGGCGGCCACGGAGAATAGAAACCTTCTCCAGAAGTGGGGCCTGGCTATCAAAAGAAAGTCTTCCCCAGGTGAGGGTCCTCAACCAAAGAGGAAGACTATGAGGACTAGGCTTCTGTCTTGGCCAGCCAAGCCTCTTAAACAGCAACAGCAACTGCAATTGCCATTGGCTTCAGTGCCCCAGATGGTGGCGCAAACCCCGACCACATTCCAGTGGGTACCCTAGGCCGTGTCGACACAGTCATGGCATTCACCCCAACGTTCGAAGGGCAGTCTACTTCCTTTCAAGCAAGGCCTAGAGGAGCCGCCAGAGGCTCGTCTAGGCGCCCGTCAAGGGGAAGGGGATTCAGGGATTGTCGCGGTCAGGGAGGCAAGACCTAAGGACGGCAGTCCAAGTGAGATGATGCCGGTAGGAAGGAGACTTCACAATTTTCGGGATCGTTGGACCTTCGATCCCTGGGCCCACAGCCTACTCAAGAACGGACTGGGCTGGAGCTGGTACAGCACTCCACCCCCATGCCCTCGGTTTTTCCAACACCCCACCCCCGTTCTGGAGGAGTAAGTTCAAGAACTGTTGGAGAAAAAAGTGATCCGAAGGGTGAAGTCCATCAAATTCCAAGGGAGGCTGTTTTGTGTTCCCAAGAAAGACTCGGAAAAGCTCAGAGTCATTCAGGACTTGTCGTCACTCAACAAGTTCATAGTGAATTGCAAGTTCAAGATGCTAACACTGCAACACATAAGGACCTTACTGCCCAAGAGGGCATATTCCGTCTCCATAGACTTGTCAGACGCCTATTTGCACGTTCCAATCAACCGTCGACTCTCCCCCTACCTAGGGTTCAAGCTACAACGAAGACTATACACCTTCAGAGCCATGCCATTCGGGATAAATATAGCCCCAAGGATTTTCATGAAGCTTGCGAGCGTAGCTCTCAAACAATTACGCCAAAAGGGAATTCAGGTAGTAGCCTACCTTGACGACTGGCTAGTGTGGGCAGCATCTGAGACAGAATGCTTGCAAGCTTCCAGTCAAGTGATCCAGTTCCCAGAGTATCTAGGCTTCAAGATCAACATAAAAAAGTCTCGACTTTCTCCATCTCAAAAGTTCCAGTGGCTGGGAATCCACTGGGACCTAATGTCACACCGTTTCTCCATCCCGGTGAAGAAAAGGAAGGAGATAGCGGGTTCTGTCAAGAGACTTCTAGATTCTGAAAGGATATCAAGACGCAAACAGGAGAGGGTACTGGGCTCTCTCCAGTTTGCTTCGGTGACAGACCCAGTGCTAAGAGCACAGCTAAAGGGTGCAACCGGAGTTTGGAGAAGTTATGCATCAAACGCGCGAAGAGGTCTGAGAAGACCAGTTCCACTTCGGCTACGTACTCTTCTCAGGCCTTGGTCCCAAGCCAGACATCTAAAGAAGTTGGTTCTTCTTCAGCCTCCTCCCCTGTCGGTGACGATTCACTCAGACGCCTCGAAGGAGGGATGGGGAGGTCACTCTCATCGGAAAAATGTCCAGGGGACCTGGTCCAAGCTATTCAAGACCTTTCACATAAACTTTCTAGAAGCTATGGCAGTGCTCCTTACCTTAAAGAAAGTCTCCCCGCGTCACTCGATCCACATAAGGTTGGTGATGGACAGCGAGGTAGTTGTGAGATGCTTGAATCGACAAGGATCGAGGTCACCACCTCTCAACCAGGTGATGTTGGCCATATTCTGATTCGTGGAAAAGAAGAAGTGGTACCTGTCGGCAGTTCACCTTCAAGGAGTCCGCAATATGACAGCGGACGCTCTATCCAGGTTCACACCGATAGAGTTGGAATGGTCCTTAGACGCAGGATCATTCTCCTTCATTCTGAATCAAGTCCCAGAACTGCAAATAGACCTCTTTGCGACGAAAGACAACAAGAAATTGCCCCCGTATGTGTCCCCGTACGAGGACCACTTAGCGGAAGCAGTGGACGCGATATCCCTCGACTGGAACAGATGGTCCAGGATTTATCTGTTCCCTCCTCACAACCTTCTGTTGAGGGTCCTCAACAAACTGAGATCCTTCAAGGGGGTAGCGGCAATAGTGGCCCACAAGTGGCTGAACAGCGTGTGGTTCCCCCTGGCATTGGAACTACGGCTGAAGTTTGTAACGCTACCAGATCCAGTTCGGACCCAGCGAGTCCAGAAGTCGACTGTCTGCGCTTCATCACAGAAAACCCGGACCCTACAGCTCATGATTTTCTCTCCCTAGCGGTGAGAAAGCGTTTCGGGATTTCGAAAGACAGCATAGAATTCCTAGAGGAATATAAGTGCAAATCTACTAGAAGGCAATATGAGTCATCTTGGAGAAAATGGGTGGCCTTTGTCAAGGCGAAGAATCCGCAGGAGATCTCGACAGACTTCTGCTTATCTTTCTTCATCCACCTCCATGGTCAAGGGTTGGCAGCTAACAAGATTTCGGCGTGTAAGTTTGCTTTGACAAGACCCATTCTATATGCCTTCCAGGTTGACCTAGGTAACGAGATCTTTAATAAAGTTCCGAAAGCCTGCGCTAGGCTCAGACCTTCAGCACCTCCAAAGCCCATTTCATGGTCTTTAGACAAAGTTCTTCATTTCGCTTCTCTGTTGAGCAATGAGGAGTGTGCGTTAAAGGATTTGACACAAAAAGTTATTTTCCTATTTGCACTCGCGTCCGGGTCCAGGGTTAGTGAGATTGTAGCCCTCTCGAGAGAGGCAGGTCGTGTTTAGTTCCTGGATGGGGGAGAACTGAACCTGTTTCCGGATCCTAGGTTTCTCGCCAAGAATGAGTTACCCACCAAAAGGTGGGGTCCCAGGAGAATCTGCCCTCTGAAAGAAGATGCATCTCTATGTCCAGTAGAATGCCTAAAGGTCTATCTTCATAGAACTTCAGACTTCAAGGGTGGTCAACTATTCAGGGGAGAAACATCACGCTCAAATCTATCTCTGAATCAACTCAGAGCAAAAATCACATATTTTATTCGCAGAGCGGATCCTGACAGTACACCCGCAGGTTACGATCCGAGAAAAGTTGCCTCATCCTTAAATTTCTTTAATTGTATGGATTTTGAACATCTCCGTTCATACACTGGCTGGAAGTCTTCCAGAGTGTTCTTTCGCCACTATGCGAAGTAGAGGAACTAAAGAGATCTGTGGTAGCAGTGGGTCGCGTCGTTAACCCTACTGTTTAACTCTGCGAGGAAGAGTGGTTTTAATTGGTATGATTAATTCTAGGGTGAGTGTGTAGTTACATAATGTACTACAAACTAAGTGAGGGCACTGAGTTGCCCACGTAGACTGTTCCATTTCCAAAGGTGAACCTAGCATAAGTGCAGACATGTGTGCCGAGCGTTTCTAACGCTAATGTGATTGATTTGTAATATAGACTTTTATAACTTTGATACCTCGGTGTCTTAAAAGTGGCAATAATGTTTTTTTCTTTCAGATAAACAAGTTCTGTTTACTATCATACTTATGCTTAAAGTTTTGGGTTATCCTCATCTTATATATATATATATCATATATATATATATATATATATATACATATATATATATATATATATATATATATATTTGTATATATTTATATATAATTGTTGTTAACCTGTCTATTTATTGTCTGTCAATAAACTTGTTCTTGAGAACCTTGCGTCTCCTTCACCTGTGTCAATTTATTGGTATAATTGAGCATTCATTCTATGTACTTTATCTGGGATAATTCTAATAGAATTGTTCCTTTATGCAAGCTATGTTGCATTGGTTTATGCTTTCCCTTAACGGGAGGACTCCGTCCCAGAAGGGGACGGTGGCGGTTTTACAAGTTTCCTCCTATGCGGATATAAACCTTTGTCCAATACAAGTATTGTGCGGAGAACTGGTCGATATTTCATATTGACGCAGTGGTTCTTTACAAACTATGCTTTACTTAATATAGGGTGAGACCACTATATTAGCTTGCCTGGTATTCATACATAGGTATATGTACTCTTCGAGACTTTTCAAGAGTCTAG
>NC_090740.1:136661195-136663695 GCF_036898095.1 Palaemon carinicauda | reverse complement strand
TGATGAAAAGACAGGTATTGCCGTAGTACATGAGATGGAACACATGGGAATAAGAAAGACGACAGAGAACATTATGAAACACTTTTTTCTGGCACTGAATGCATAAGGATATAAGCCAGTCTTGTCGTGCATGTCATGGTTGTCAGATGGCTGGGAAGTCTATCGAGTGCATCAAGAAGGCTCCCTTACACAAGATTGAAACACAAGGAGAACCCTTAAGCAAGGTGATGATCGACATTATGGGCCATTTACTGAGAGCAAAGAAAGGCCAAAAATATATATTAACTTTGAAGTATTCAATGACAAGATACCCAGAAGCTATACCCATTACGAATATCATTGCCAAGGGAATCGCTGAGAATTTATCAAACATTTTTATCAAGTTTGGTATTCCTGAAATCATTCAGAATAACTGGGGAACAAATTTCACATCAAAATTGTCTAAGGACGTGATGAAACTGCTGGATGTGAGACAACAACTGTCTACTGCCTATCCCCCGGAGACTAAAGGTACATTGGAGAGATTTCCTTTAACCCTAAAGTATATGTTAATAAAAATACTACAATGTAACAGGAAATGAATGGGACATCGAACTACCTTTGATCTTATTTGAGGTACACAATGCTTATCAAGAGAGCATGGGGTGTCTGAATGAAATAGTGTTTGGACGAGAACTAAGAGGAGCGATTAAAATGTTGGCAGAAAAAGGGAAAGATTGAGAGGAAACGGATGGAGAATATGTTAAGAAATTAACGGAAAGTATCTGCGATATAAAAATGTTTTCCCTTAAAAACCTGAAAACAAGCCAAGGAAAAATGTAGAAAAGGCTTGATATAAAAAGCAAGAAAAGAGAGTTTGCGGTAGAGGAACAGGTGTTGGTTTTCTTACTGATAAGGAGATTCCTACTTACCAGCAAGTTCCAAGGACAATACCAAATTTTGGAGAACATCAGTGACCAGACCTACTTTATCGAAAGGTTTAAAGGTTTAAAAGGTTGCTCAAGAATGGCAGAGGCAAGGGACAGTAACATTGCCCTAAAAAGTAGGACAATGCCCTAGAAACTGACCATATAGTATATGATCAGTGCCCAAGCCCCCTCTCCACCAAAGCTAGGACCAGGGAGGGCCAGGCACTGGCTGCTGATGACTCAACAGATAGACCTATAGGCTCCCCTAAAACCTCCAACCTTAGCCCACAATGATGGTAAAGTTGCAGACAGTAAAGGCACTAACGAGTCTGAGCGGGACTTGAACCCCCGTCTGGGCCACACCTGGCAGAAACATTAAAAATCAGGCCTACTCCACCAGAATGAAGGAAAAGTCAAAGGAAGGTACACAAAACTTATTGAAACCATACTTAAACAAAAATAAGACCGAAGCTTCACGGGTAGGTATGACGTAAACCATTCCATCCATGCAAGAAAACAATGGATATGAGGTAGGGGCTGCAGGCAAAGGGAATAATTTGTGCATCATTTGGAGCTTATAAGAGAAATTAACTTATTTGAACAAGTATTAGCAAGAAGAATAAAGTCCTTGATTAAAAGTATTCCTGAATTTGTCCCAGATTCTCCCAAACAAGCCAGCTTGATGAGGCTTGAAATTCACCTTAAGTCCATGGAAAGACCATTCGAACAACGCACCTATCAACTGTTGCTGTATCACTGAGAAGTAATGAGAAAATTTAGTGGACTATTTGCTGCAAAGGGGATTAGCTGAACTAAGCTCTAGCCCTTACAGTTCTCCATGCTTGCTCGGACTATCGAACGTAGAATTCGATCAGTATGGCCAACAATTATCCATTGACAGTCATAGACCAGCTACTTGACAACATCGGAAAAACAAGGTTTTTCTCAAAGATTGACTTATTAAAAGGCTATTATATTTCTTTGGACGACACCACAAAATGATTATCAGCTTTTATAACCCTGTTTGGTTTGTATAAATTCACAGTCATGCCATTTGGTCTAACGAAAGTATCCACAACCGTTCATCGAGTGATGGATAACCTTCCAGGATTGATTGATGGACTAGGCATGTATCTCAACGATACTGTGATATATTCATCAACCTGGGAAGAATGTCCTCCGAATCCTGAAGAAGGTATTTTAAAAGTTTGTGAGGAGAATATATGATGATTAACCTGAAGAGGAGGGAATTTGGAAAGGCAACAGTTTAATACTTAGGAGTTGAATTCAGAAGAGGGCAAATCACCCAGGTAGCGGCTAATGCCGAAGGAATAAAGAATGCTTCACCCCCCACAACAAGGAAGCAATTACAATGCTTTTTAGGAATGGTAGGATACTACAGACGGGTTTGCCTGAGTTTTTTCGGCTACAGTCACATCACTGACAGACTTGACAAACCTCAAGAAAAAGTTTGTATGGACCAGTGGGTGCCAGGAATCCTTCGACAAGATAAGGCCATATTAACCTCGAAACTAATACTGCATGCACCGGATATCAACAAGAATTTCCTTATGTAAGCGGATGCAGCAAAC
>NC_090740.1:136631195-136643695 GCF_036898095.1 Palaemon carinicauda | reverse complement strand
ACACAAAGGTTGTATTCATACTAATCCAGTAGACAATGGTCACATCTCATGGACTGCATCCACTTATTGTTTTCTTTTTATTTGTTTCAGTTATTCTCATTAAAAAAGGCCCAGCAATTGTTCCGTCGTTGGGTGTTTCAATACAAGAGTGAAAACAAAAGGTTCAGACATCAAGTATTCCCATTTTCCAAAAGAAGATAATTTTCGAGTGGGATGGAAAGAAGCATGTCTTCGAGCTGATAAAATGAATCTTGAAAATGCTTTGATTTGTTCTGTTCATTTTACAAACAGCAATTTCATTGATGATATAAAGTGTCGTTTGCTGCAAATTGAAAGTCCTAAAAGTAAGAGACTTTTGAAGAAAGATGCTGCTCCTTCTCTTTTCCTTTAAGTTTTGTTACAAATCATTCTGCAGTGCTTTGCCATGAAAACATATGATGGTTAAATGAAATGACGATACATTAATTCAAACTCGTTTTCATTATTGTAAGTGATAATTATAAAAAAAGAAACTGGTAAAGAATGTAAATTATATTTCATTTCACGTGTTTTCAGGCACAAGTCAAGAAAACAAAGTAGCTGAGGAAAGAAATGTGAGAGCATAGAAGAGAGGTATGAAAAGGACTGTGGAGGAAATGTTTGTTAGTTCTGGCAGTAGTGACGATCTTCTAAAATATAATACTAGAGGAAGAGTAAGCTTGAATGTCAATACGGAAAATTTTCAGATTCCGGAGGACATACAAGCAGAGTGTGAAATATCTATCAATACCCTACAGAATGAAAACTAAAAATTAAAAGAGGAAATTGATTGTCTTCGTTTGGAAAATTCTTGTGAAAAGCACTAAAAATTCATGACGAATTAGTGTACACTAAAATTGTAGTAGTATTGCAACCTATGTTTAATAGGAATCAGATATCCATTTTAATGAGTAATAAAAAAAAAAAATTTGAGAAATTGGACAGCTAGTGATATTTCTTCGGCCCTTACACTTCCTAGTAAAAGCCCAAAGTGTTATACTTATTTCATGACGAGAAAGGGTTTCCATTACCATGCAAATCTGTATTAAATGAACATGCAAATAACTTTTAGTGTGAACCAGGAATCCTATAATCAGTGTTGGCCTGTATGATGTATTTTGAAACTTTTCGGGAAAAAGAAAGATTAACTGTATTGTCATTGATAAGATGAGTATAGTGAGTGAATGGTGTCATGACAAGAGCACTGACATATTATATAAATCACATATGAGAGTGCTTGTGGTAATTTTTAGAAGACTGATAGGTAAATAGAAAAAAACCAATATACTTTGACTTTGACGAATCAAATATGCAGGAAAAAAATAATTGATTTGATAAAGAAAGTGGAATATGCAGGTTATCTATTGGTGGCAATAGTGCATGATTTAGGGCCCTGCAATCTTAGGTTATGGGAAAAAATCTGTAATCGACCCTTTATGTAAGAAAACGTCTCTCCAGAATTCATGTGCAGAGAGACAAATATTGCTTTTTGCAGATGCTCCTGATTTATTAAAGTTAGTCAGGAATAACCTTTTAGAATCTGGGTTCATGTTGCCAAACGGACATAGAATTTTCTATCATCCGATAAGAGAAATGGTGATGGAATCTAATACAGAATATGGATTGGCTTACAAAATATGTCAGATTCACTTAAATGCTTAAAGGTCAGAACAGGAGCGGGTTAAATATGCTGCACAGTTGCTATCAAGAACTTGTAGCTTTTCAAGAATAAAGAATGGGAAGCAACAGCTTAGTTTATAACGTTAATGGAGGAATGGTTTGACATAATGGATTCTTCGTCCATGAAAGGTGACAAACCTACTCGATATGCTTTCGGTATAAATTTGGAATATCAGAAAAGTTTTATGAATAAAATGATGGACATCATATAAAAAATGCATGTGATGAAACATTTCAGTAACCAAGTCAATGGATTGCTAGAAAAATAAATCACTATCAATGACTTCTAAGCTTGTCTGAAATACTCAAGACGTCTTATGAAGTCGATTATATCCTAACAAGGAGGCTTAATCAGGATAGTCTGAAGCATTCATTTATTTGCTTGTATTAGGCAGATGATTGGCCCACAAGATCATTCTAACGTAGTAAATATCAAATACAGATTGAAAAATATTTGTTAGGAATAGAAGTTACCCTGATAAGTGAAAAATATAACAGCACTAGATACGATGAAAACCAATGCTGCCTGTCTAATACATTAGTGTTCAAATGTTCATTTACACTGGGTAGAACAGCAGATATATAACGAGAAATTGTCTTAAAAATTTGTCTTCCCAGGCTTATTTTAAGAAGTATTGAATTTAATCAAGAATCATGGATACAAGAAGGTGAGGGGATTTTTGAATTAACTGAAACGTACACAGAGAATAGAATACCTGCAAGTACACCTAGTTCTATAACAAATTAGGAATATTTGAGGTATATAGGAGGCTATATAGTTGAAAAAAAAAATTGAAATATTCTGAATTATCAAAACAAAGGTCAGGTGCTGTTGCAGATGATAAATGTTGGATAGATGTAATGAACAGAGGTGGTCTTCATGTACCCTCAGATTCTTTATTTTCCTAATTAAGTAAATTGAGAGAAATCTTTTTAGCTGTTCATGGTGAAAAATTAAGAGCGGGAAATAATCGTATATGAAGTCTTGGTGACGAGATGAAACTTGCAGGAATAGCCTGACTGGTTAATGTTATTTATTTCTTTGCAAAAAATATCAATATTCTACAGAATTAAACAGCTAAACAGAAACATCGATTTCAATAAAAAAAAAAAAAAAAAAAAAACAGGAGATTGTAGAAGTATAAATAGGAAATTTAAGAAAATTAATATATAGAAATTTTTTAAATAAATCAATAAGTTATTCATGAACCTACAAATTATATTTATTTATATTTGAAAATTCTATAACAGAAACATTGCGAATGAATTGATAACAATTGTGAACCTGTAAATTATAATTCATTCATATAAAAAAATGTATAGAGGATACATTGTAAATAAATTAACAACTTATTCATGAGATTGCAAACTATATTTCAATTAAATACGAAAATTGTTTAATAGAAATATTGTTGATAGTTGATAACTTATTTATGAAACTGTAATTGATATTTCCTTTATATATGACAATTGTAGTATAGAAATATCGTAAATAGAGAAATTATTTACGAAATTGTAAATTATATCTTATTCATACTTTATTACTAGAAATAAACTGAAATTATTTTACTCCACATTCTCCCTAACGATGCGACATTGCTGAAGAGTGATTTTATAAAATAAACAATATCTTATATTTCTACGATTTCTACGAGAGAGAGAGAGAGAGAGAGAGAGAGAGAGAGAGAGAGAGAGAGAGAGAGAGAGAGAGAGAGAGAGAGAGAGAGAGGGGGGGGGGGTCTAATAAGAAAATCATTTGATCAGAAGGTAAATACGCAAGGGCTCGTTTAAGGCTAAGCCGCTGATGACGTCATGTGTAGAAGTGATTTAAATCGTACCGCTGTCCGGCGGATATTGTATATGTAGATCTTGATTGGAATAATAAATACACTTGTTATGAAAATAGATATATTCTATATAAATTACAACACCTTGAAAAGAATCTACAACATAAAATTAAGTCAATGGAAAAATTATCAATTCTGAACAAAACTTTAAGACAAAAATGTTACGACCTGAGATTATAAAAGAACTTGACTCAGACTATAATATCTGAACAAATCTTAGGCTCAGAAAAGAAATAATGTAATGAAAATAATACAAATATCTACAAATAATTATGAAATAATACAATGTTTAAGTTTGACTCTTGATAAATAATAGTTAACCAGATCACTTCATTAACCTATTCTGCCTACAGGGCCGTTTACAAAAAAAAATTATGCAATGTCAGCACTCAACCTAATACAGTGAGTTCAGAGATAACCTTTTAGTCTTGCATGACACACGACTTGCTTTGGGGTACAGAGTCACATAAGAGAGGACACACTAAAATGCACTAAACACTTTCGAACACACTGTGTTACGGGCGTAAATTCGAGAGAGACGAGGAAAAGGAGGCTATCTTCTGGCTGCAGTTTTAAGTCAATCTCTATATATGTGTGTCTCTGACTCTAACCCAACGTTGGGTTACCTATGTATGAAATCTGACAGGTTCCAGAATTTCAAGGATTTAATTCTGGTCCGTTAGGGCTGTGATTTGCTTCAATGTTTCTAACTAGATAAAAATGTCAACAGGCGAAATCAAAGGTTTAAGCTACTCTTAGACACATCTCAATACACCCGCGAGACGACTTCCCAGCTAGCTTTCCACCTATTGTCCCCGAAACATAACAAAAAAAGATGACATCCTCTCACTGGGCATAGCGAAGCTTCAAAAAATACGTGTCTCAAATACCCAATACATCATGAAATATAAAAGAACATTTCCTAAGCCCTTGTTCTAATCTTGCACGAGTCGAATATCACTTTCATATAGACAATGTAAGTCTTCATAGTAAAGATACGTGGAATAAAAAGATATTACTTTACAAAAAATGTGTTAATTGCATATTTTAACCCGAATAAAGAATATAATGAAAATTACGACGAAAGTCTTGCATAATTTACATATCATACTTATATCTACATGAAAGGGGCTTATTTTACGGGCTGGGTATCATCTCTTTAATGCACGAATAAAAACAGTATACGAAACATAAATAAAATTATTAATAATCTCTGATATTTACTCTACACTAGGCCAGCTTCGTGAGATAGCTCCCTCCACAAAATATTATTTATTTCTGTCCCGAATCCATCGATTCTGCTCGAGATAAATAATCTGCAACCACGTTATCTTTACCTGATATAGGATTTACATTAATACAATGCAGTTCCAAACATAATGACCACCTAGTTAACCATTGATTATTATTTTTCATCTTATTCACATACGTTAAAAGATTATGATCGGAATATACTGTAATATCTTCATTTTGTGGTCGTTTAACATAGACCTCGAACTTGTTTTTCGTTCTGACTAACGCTAGTAGTTCCTTTTCTACTGTAAAGTAAGTACGTTGATGCTGCAATGACATAACGCACACTGGGTGGAGAATTACGTCCTTATCTTCTTGCATTAAGACATCTCTAATCCCGTTATCTGACACATCGACTTTGATAAGGAATTTTTTGGTGAAATTTGGTGCTCGAAGTATCGGTTTTGAAATTGATATGTCCTTCCTCAGATTTTCTCTCTTTCCTAATATCTTGATAAAGTATATCCGTCTATTGTTTTCCTCTAAAATTCAGAATAGTTCTGGGAACTCTTTGGCAAAAAAGGGAATCTTCTATCCGATGCGTAGACCTTTCTAACGTAACCTGTCTGTTCGTACTTTGCATGCCAAATCTTTTCTTTGCTCGTCCTTGCCTTGTTTTCCTGTCTTCTAGATAAAATCTCCTTAACTCGCCATTTCCTTTCCTCAAATCCTTGACTTCCCCTGACCTCACCGTCCCTACTTTAGGACAAAAAATAAGCAAATACTCAATTAATAATTTATTAATATGAATAGGAGCGCTTGGACATTGCTGAATCAAAAGTAAAGTTGTAACTCTACACTTGAAGTGTCCAACGCTGAATGACAATACTTACCACGGAGCTAACGAAGTTACCACTAATCACGTGACTACAAAACAAGTAGAGACTGACCAATCAGGGGAAATCCTTTTCCAACTAATTCACTAGTTCAAACGTTGGAATATTCATATATCCTTTGTTTCCTCTTTATCCTACATTTTTCCCTGCCAACATTTTTTCTGGTCCTTTGCTGAAGGGTCCTCCAACCTTTCTGCTCATATCCTTCCTACCAAACCTTTCCTTTGACCGTCCTTAACTCATCGCCTTCATGCCTTGTAGGGAAAATTTCCTTATCTCGCCGATCCTTTTCCTAAAGGTCTTAACATATTCTTTTTCTGATTTTCTCGATCCTTCCATTTTTCTTCTGTCACTCTCTTCAGTCCTTTCCTGAAGGGTTCTCCTCGTACTTCCATTGTATGTAAGGGAGCTTCCTTGATGCACTCATTGTGCTTTTCAGCCGTTTGATATACATGACATGCACTGCAAAATTGGCTCATGTCATTTTACATGCCAGGCCAGAATAAGTGTTTCATTATCTTCTCTGTCGTCTTCCTTATCCCCATATGTCCTGTCTCGTGCATGACGGCAACCAAGTATCTTCTCAACGGTGCAGGAATTAATATCTGCTGATATATCCCCCATTCGGCCTTCTGAAGAATATGCTTCCTCATAAGCGACCCACCCTTAAGATAATAACAGGTTGGAGACTGATTGGTTTCAGTCTCGTCCTCCGCATGGTACAATAACACGGCTAATGTTGCATCCTTCCGTTGCAATCTTATCTACCTTTTCTACTCACTTGGTTCACTTCTAATATTGAAATTTTTATTTCTTCCAAGTTCATTTCTTCTTTGTCTACTTGTCTGCTCGCCCGTCGCTCCTTTTTGCTCAGGATTACTTTTCCGTTCTCTTCTTGCTTACCATCAAGGGAATCCTCTTCTTTGGAAAACAAATCCTGTTAGTTTATTTCCTTTTCGATTTCTTCTTTTTTTCCCTCTTGCCTGCTCGTCTGTCGTTTTTCTTCACTCAGAATTATTCTTGAGTTCTTTTCTTGCATATCATCAAGGAAATCTTTTTTTTCGAAAAACTAATCCTGCAAATTAATTTCTTTCAAGTCCATTGTTTCTTTGTCAGCTTGTCCACTCGTCTTTCGTTCCTCTTCTCTCTGGCTTACTCTTGAGTTCTCTTCTTGCGTATCAACATGGGAATCCTCTGTGTCGGAAAACAAATCCTTCAAATTCATTTCTTCCAGGTCCATTATTTCTTGGTTTGCTTGTCCACTTGTCTGTCAATCCTTTTCGCTCAGGCTTACTCGGAGCTTCTCCTCTTGCGTATTATCAAGAGAATCCTCTCCTTTGGAGAACAAATCTTCTAAGTCCCTTGCTCCTTCGATTTCTTCTTCTTCGATAGCCACTTCCTTTTTCATACTCCTAGTCGACACACCACTCGGAAACAGAGAGAGGTAGTCCTTCTCGAGTCCAGTTGTAGGACTATACCTCAAAGGTTGTTCCGTTACAATGGTACAAGGCACGAACGGCGCTCCACC
The DNA here is from genome assembly GCF_036898095.1 of Palaemon carinicauda. Lineage (NCBI taxonomy): Eukaryota > Metazoa > Arthropoda > Malacostraca > Decapoda > Palaemonidae > Palaemon > Palaemon carinicauda. Next base: position 136,636,493 of record NC_090740.1, on the reverse strand, counting down.
AACCTCATTACCCAAGAAGACGTCTACTCCTTCGACAGCCAGTGAATCCTTAACTGCAAAGTCAAAATTACCTGTCACCAACTCGCATGACAGTTTTAAACGGCAAATAGGGTGACCTCCTCACTTCCTATTCCTTTCAAAATAATTGAGTCCCCTGTGAGAGATTGTTCCACAATAGGATGTACTCCCTGTACAAGCACACTATGGTGATAACCTGTATCCTTACGGGGGTTTGCTCACTCCCGTATATTGCTGCTAATATACTTTCATAAATACATGATTTAAAGGCATCCATGCTGTTTGGGTTTGTCGTGTAAGCAGGAATTGGTTCATTTTCCTCTCTGTCCTGTCTCCCGATTTCTTTTTACCCTTCGCATTTTGTGAAGTCGAATTATTTTTAATCTCTTGGGCAAGGGCTTTGCGTTGGTTTGACCAACATTCCTTACTAATATGGCCTCTTTTTCCACACTCAAAAAAGACAATATCAACTTTCTGCACGTCTTTCATAATACTTGAAGGAGGATGATTCGATGTTTTTGTTGTGGTACTATCGCATTCTGCTTAGGGACAGTACCAGTTTTAACTGTTGAACTTGTTCCCGTAGTTATTTCCGAACTGTCTTCCATGATTCGGCGAATACTTGACAATTGGTCAGAATGATGATTGAAACTTCATGCCCGAGTATGGTTTAAAACTGATAATATTATAATCTTCACTCAGCGAAGCGGCTTTATCTCTCTCTCTCTCTCTCTCTCTCTCTCTCTCTCTCTCTCTCTCTCTCTCTCTCTCTCTCTCTCTCTCTCTCTCTCTCTCTCTCTCGTATGTTCGAATGTGTTCAGGAATTCCTTGTAGATTTTGCCCTAGTACTATCAATTCTTTTAAATTATTCTTCTTCTTTACGTTAGCAGCCTCTGTCCATCTCTTAAATCATCGTCGTACCTTATAAGCGCAATCCAGGAAAGTAATTCTCTTGTCCTTTTCCAAACTTCGGAACCTCTTCATTTCTTGGTGCTCCTTCTTCTGGTCCAGAGATAAGGATAAGTAAGCACTACAGCCCTTCCTAAAGAGCACACTCTGAAATAACACAGACCATTTATTTTCTGGGCTTTTTATCATAGCTGTGACCATTTCAAAATGATTGAAGTACTCATCTGGAAATTTTTCTGTGAAGCTTGGAATTAACCTCTGGGATTGTATACGGGTGTGCGACAACTCCAGCTCCAATGCATATTATGAAATCTCTTGGGTTTCTTCTTCTCACTTTCCTTCCATTTCCTTCGCAGGTAGTCTTCTCCCTAATATTTTTCTCGCCTAGCTTCCATTTCTTTCTCTCATTCTTCCCGTCTTGCTTCCATTTCTTCCTGTTTTCTCTCTCTTTCTTCTCGTTCTGCCATCATCTTTAACCTAATCAAATTCTCTTCCGCTGCAATACGTCGAATCTCAGCTTTTACATCCTTATCTGCTTTAATGACTTGCGTTTGATGGTCATCCGGTCTTTACTTCGCTAAAAATTCTTCCTTAGCTTCCTCCAACAGTTCACAAGCTCCCACAATATTCTCTTCCGACAACTTTCTCGAGTTTATCAACGCTTCTAAGGTTAGACACTTGATTTGATTTGCTGACGATTTTTCGAAAAACCATTATTCGAGAGATAATTGTTCGAAAAACTTTTTTTTTTTTTTTTCAAAAACCAATTATTCGAAAACAATTGTTTGAATGTGTAATTGTTCTATTTTACAATTGATCGAATTACAAGATATTCGAATAAACAATTTTTTGAAATTAATATTGCTCAAATTCATGAATTACAGCGACTGGTTTAGTAGGAGTAAGAATTTATTATTTTTGTAGTTTACAAGAGAATGAGTAGTTATATGAGAAACAACACAATTGCAATTTTTTATATTGATACATTTATAAAAAAAAAAAAAAATAGACGCAAACAAATCCTTCTTTTGAAAATAATCATTAATAATCGAGGGAGTAGTTAAATGAGAAACAACTCAATTGCATGTTTTTTATCAAATACATTTATAAGATCAAATAAAAATACATATGAACAGTAAACATATCCTTCTTTGGAAAAGAAAAAACAACATTAAAATCCTCACTATAATTTTAGTCGCTTTCATATTTAAAAGAAATTTCTTAAGCCCTATAATGGCAGAGATCGTTAAAATTAAAAAGGGAATGCCCATGTTAGTAGTAAACGGACATTTATTTGTTAGAAACAACCAAATGCAAGGTAAAACATATTGGAAGTGCCATCAATTTTCAAATTACTGTAAATGTCGTGCTATAACAGTAAAAAAAGATGATTCTATCCCTAAAAAACATAATCATTCAGGTGATCCAGCTGATATAGAAGTGCGGAAATTTATGGAAAAAGTTAAAGATGCAAAAGGTACATGGGACTCCCCTTATTATATGGTTGTAAATACATCTTCAGATATTAGTGAATTTGGAGTGGAAGGATCGCAAACTGTAAATAGTATTAAGCGTTATATTAGAAAGCTTTACTCTCAAGAAAATTGTGGACTATCTACACGCAATCATAGGTGATCTATAGTGTTGTCAATCGAATATATAAAGACCTTCAAGAATGAATATTTTCATCTTTTTGACTCGGGTCTGAAGTAAGAGAAAATATCAATCTTTTCCACACAAGCAAATCTTGATGTTTTAACTTTGTGTCGAAATTTGCTCAGCGATGGTACTTTCAAAACTGCCCCGACACTGTTTGAGCAATTTTATACTTTATATGGCTTCTAGAATGGGTTTTTTATACTTTTGGTTAATTGAAGCTTGTGTTAGATTTTTGTGTCTTGTCAAAGAATTGACACGACTTTCAAATTTTGATTCAATCACGACTGATTTGAACAGGCTACGGTAAATACTTCTAAGAAAGAATTTAACATAGTCAAGCTTTATTTTTTTTTTTTTTTCATTTAGGACAATGTTTATATAGGAAAGTATGAAATGTTAGTTTAAAAGTACAGAATTAAACTGTGGTAGATTTTTCAATGAAAATTCGAAAGATATTAGCACTGTCATTTATCCTGGAAGATAGTTATTGAAACATTTGAAAATTTAGTAGAACGGGAGTTATCTTCACCCGAATTATGCTCTTGTTATTCTCAAGTTTTTACAGTTTATATATGAAAGATTTATATTAAAGTTGTTATCATTCTTAGACTTCCCTTGTAGTTTTTCCGTATTTCCTTTCCTCACTATGCTATTTTCCTTGTTGGAGCCCTTAGGCTTTTAGCATCCTGCTTTTCCAACTAGGGTTGTAGCTCAGCATTTAATAATAATAATAATAATAATAATAATAATAATAATAATAATAATAATCACTTTATGGTTAACTAAAGTATGCTATGGATTCGAACAACGCGAATTTCGAAGAACTGCTTATTCAAATATCTTGAAATTCGATCAATTGTAAATTCAAGCAAATACACATACGAACTATTGTTTTCGAATAATTGGGTTTTGAAAAATTATTTTTCGAACAATTGTCTTTCGAATAATTGTTTTTCGAAAAATCGTCTGCACACGCTTGATTTAGGCCTTATTCATCCCACTCTTAGCATGGCCACCACATGCCATTACGATCGAGAGCCACTGAGCTTCAGTTACATTAGCTTTTGACAATTCCTGAACACATGGGTTACTTAAAAACTCTTGGATATTAAACTTTGCCATCTTACAATTTAACAATAATTAATGTCTCTCCAAACGATAATAGATTAACAATAATTAAAACCCTATCAACACTGTACTATTCAAAAACCTTTAAACACGACTCTGTTATCACCAATATTTGAAACAGACTCACTCGAATCCCTGGTCTGGGCACCAAAATATATTATACTGTATGGTTTCCTGGGTCTAAGCACCCAAAATATACTGTATTATGCGATTACGACTCTCTGGTCTAGGCACTAACAAAATATGCTAAACTATGACTCGTGACTGAGAACCAAACATATAATATACATGGTATGACTGAAAAGCTAATTAACCTCTCGAATTCCAGAATTACATTATTTGCTTTTACATTCAAACAGTTACACTTAAAAACATTAATACCCTAATTCCCAGACCGTTAAATAACTCCCAGGCGGCAATATTTATAACATTGAATATCCAAAGGTCTCTTAAGCACACTCAAAACTAAACTGGGTAAATACTCTCAACTCTCATTGTGGTTTTTAACAGGAATCAAGTGGAAACTGCTCTTAAATAGTAATGATTAGAATAATACACTTATTACAAAAATATATATATTCTTTTTAAAAGAAAAGACTTTGAAAAGAATTTACAACACAAAATTAAGTCACTGGAAAAAATATTAAGTCTGAACAAAACTTAGAATAAGACAAAAATGTTACGATATGAGATTATAAAAGAACTTGACTTGAACTATTGTATCTTAAGCTAGGAAAAGAAATAGTGCATTAGAAATAATAAAAATGCTTCAAATAATTATAAAATAATACAATGTTCAAGTTCTACTCTTACTGAATAAAAGTTAAACTATCCTGCCAACAGGACCGTTTAGAATAAACGTTATACAATATCAGCACTCACCCTAATACAATGAGTTAAAAAATCTCCTTTAAGTCTTGCATGCCACACGATTTGCTTTAGGGCACAGAGTTACTCGGGAGAGGACACACTAAAACGCATTGAACACTTTCAAACATACTGGGTTACGGGTGTGAATGCGAGAGAGGCGGGGTAAGGAGGTTATCTTCTGGTTGCAGTTTTAACTCGATATCTATGTATGTCTGTCTCTGACTCTAATCTGACATTGAGCCACCTATATATGTAATCTGACTGGTTCCAGAAGCTTCAGGGATTTAATTCTGGTAACGAGGGGGTTGTGCTTAGCGTCAAAGTTTCCAACTAGATAAAAATCTCAAGAGGCAAAATTAAGGATTTTAGGAAACTCTCAGACACCTCAACGCACCCGTGAAACGACTTCTCAACTAGCTCTGCCCGCTTATTGTCTCTCCTCCCCCCCCACCCCCCCCACCCCCCCCCCCCCCCCCCCGCAAAAAAAGATAACATCCTCTTGCCGGGCACCAGGAAGCTTCGTAAATACGTGTCACTGAACATTCCAAATCACATGTTCTAAAATTCTCTCTCAAACATGACACAATGCATCATGAAATATACAAGAACATTACCTATGCCCTTGTTCCTTTCTCACATGAATCCTACAACACTTAAATAGACAACATAAGTTTTCATAGCAAAAATACATGGAATAAAAAGTTATTTCCTTAG
>NC_090740.1:136608695-136626195 GCF_036898095.1 Palaemon carinicauda | reverse complement strand
AAGAATAGAATTAATGAAGGTACAATTCAAAGAGAATGCGATGGCGAGGCGCCATGAGTTGGAAATGGCTAGAATTAACTTAGACTTGGCTAGGTTACGAGGTAACCCTGATTTTAATAGTACTCCAACTGGTCCTACTTCAGATAGGTTTAATACAAGTGCGGTATTAAAGTTAGTGCCAGTGTTTGATGAAGATAATGCGCCGGAGTTCTTTAAGGCTTTTGATCTGGTGGCCCCTAGATTGTATGGGCCCACTGAGATGTGGACTGTATTAATTCAGTGCAAGTTAGTAGTTAAGGCCATTCGCCAATATAATGCTTTAGAAGAGAGTGTAGACAGAGATTAAAGTTAAGGCGTTGATTCTCGAGGCGTATGACTTGGTCCCTGAGGCTTATCGCCTGAAATTTAGGAATTCTATGAAGCCCGATACTATGTCCTATGTGGAGTATGCCCATCTTAAGGAGGAGCTTTTTGACCACTGGGTAAAGAGTCGCCAGGTGGTCTCCTTCTCCTCCTTCAGGGAGCTGATGCTACTGGAGGAGTTTAAGAAAAACTTGTAGTAAAGAAGTTAGGATTCACATGGAGGAGATTAAAGCATTTAGCTTAAGTAAAGCTGCTCAGATAGCTGATGCGTTTGTGTTAACAAACCATGTAGGTAGTAGTAGCTTTAGTCCATCAGCATTTAAATCCTAGTCTGCCAGGCCGAATAATAATTGCAGATGCAATAACACCATTAAAATAAAGGTAGAAGCTAGCCAGGGAAATAACACGAGTGGAAGGAACACTCGGGTGTTTTTCCAGGGTAACCAAAGTTCTAATAATGTTGGTAGAGCTAGGGGAACTTGTTTTTGGTATCACGAGCAGGGGCACTTTCAAGCTCGGTGTCCTGCCCGGATGAGGTATCTCCAGCAGAACGGAAGGGGAGGTAAAAACGTTCCCGTATCTTTAATAACCAATGCCCCTACTACCCCTAATACTGAAGTTGAGTGTTCCCCAGGAACTGAAAGAAGGGTTGGGTTTAGTGGTAGTGGAGGTGAAATATATCAATCACCTACTAGCTATCTTTTGTGACCTTTTGACAAATATATTTGGCCTGGCTGTTTGGTTATTGATAGTAAAGTTGTCAGAGTGAAGTTCTTAAGGGACACTGGGTCCTCTCGATTGTTGGTCTTGTTGTAAATTTCAGTAAATGTGAATTCGGTAAAGCCAAGGTGTGGTATCTAGGTCACAAGGTTGGTTTGGGTCAGGTTACTCCTAAACAAGTTAGGGAGGTCCGGAGAATTTTAGGTATGTTGGGTTATTATAGAAGATTCGTCTGTAACTTCTCTGACATTGCTCAGCCCCTTACTCAACTATTGCAGAAGGGACAAAATTTTGTATGGTCTTTTCAGTGTGAGGAATCTCTTTTAAAACTCAAAACTGTATTGATGTCTAACCCCATTCTAATGTCTCTTGATTTTCAGAAACCGTTTACTGTGTCTGTAGATGCCAGTGATGTGGGTATAGGTGGAGTACTTTTTCAAAGACATGAAGATGGTGGAGTGCGTCCAGTATCATAATTTAGTCGTAAGTTGCTGGATGCTGAGAGAAAGTATTCTACCATCGAGAAGGAGGCTCTAGCTTTAATTCGTACCTTGGTTCATTTCAAACCATTTGTTACTAATTTTTCCTTGCCTGTAGAAATTTGGACAGCCCATAACCCATTTGTGTTCATCGAAAGAATGAAAGGTTCAAACAAGAGGATTTTGTGTTGGGCTCTTCAGCTAAAGGAGTTTCCTTTAAGTATTAAGCATGTTAAGGGTGTTGATAACTGTATTCCTGACGCCCTTTCTAGGATGTAAGTCTACTCACCTCGCCCTTCTCATTTCTCCTTCGGGGTTTGTATTGAAAATTATATTTAAGGTAGTTAATTTTTTATCATATTTGAAATAGTGTAGCGATTCGGGCTTTGTCTTCAGTCTGTTTCATTATGTTGTGAGTTTTGCTTCACCTTATTTTTCCTTTGCAGGATATTTTAGATTAGGTTGTCTTTATTTCCCTTGTAGGATGTTTCAGATTAAGTTGTCTCTTTTTCCCTTGCAAGATGTTTTTGATTAAGTTTTCTATATCGTTATTTTCTATTATGTTATGTGGTTGTGTGGTACTAAAAAGATTTATTCTATTTGAATAATCTTTTTTTTTTTTTTTTTTTGAAGAGGAGGAAGGTGTCAAATTAGCGTAATTTATTACCTCTTATTTTCTTAAATCTGCCTTGTACTTTAGTAGTTTTAAGTGCTGTATTATATTCAGTTCAGCACCTGGGTTTTTTTTCACTTTAAAGTAACGTTCAATGGTTTTGTTCAGTGATTCCTTCTCTTGTTGTGAATTGCCTAACTATCGTGTTAATGATTGCTTTTATTTTGTTTTCAAGTTGAAATGGAACTGTATTGCGGTGAGTGTATGCCGGGCTAAGGCAATTCGGGCCTGTATAAGCATCTGGACGTACGTTTTTTTGTTAGCAGCCTTCTGGAGATTTTACTTAGGCCTTTTTGGAGGAATAATCCGACGGACCTCCCTTGGAAGTAGTTTTCTGTAGATGTGCTGAGCCATCTACAGCGTATGTGCATTGTGGAGTTTAATCACGGCTGTGATATCGCAGGTTATCGTCACTTGCGACACCTGTACTCCTGAATCCTGCCGGAGGATTTGACGGAAGACGTGGTCGACGCTGTCCAGCCACGTAGGAGGAGTTACGCCAACCACTATCCTGTCCGTCTTGAGCTGCATGTCCAGGAGAGATAATGGCTCGTGAGGAGGCCAGTAGGGAGGCAATTTCCATGTAAGAGGGGATTATCCTGTGTTGTTCCTCTGAATTGATCTCAACCCCTGGGTCTACTTAGACAATTTGCGGGCTCCCCCGTAAATCTGCTGGAAGGTTGAAGAGACTCCGTGAACTCCTGTGCACTTCGTCGTACGCGAGGATTTGTGTATTTGATTATTAATCATATATATATATATATATATATATATATATATATATATATATATATATATATATATATATATATATATATATATATATATATATACATGTTATATTGAGTTGTTGGTATTGGGTTAGTTTTAAGTTTAGTACCAACACGGATAGGTAGGAGATTTAAGGTTTTCCTGTCTCTATTTTCTCTAGTGTTCCTTCAACCTTATAATTATAGGTTAGTGGTTTTTCGTTATTGGGCCCGTATTATTATTATTTGAGCCTTTGGCATGTTATGTCCTTTCCTTTCTTTGTTTGCGTTAGCTTCTAAGTGTTAGATATCCTTGTGAGCCCGTTATTGTTATTGCTCATATTTACTGTTAAGTTTTCTCATAAGGCTTATTTAATATTAAATGTATTGTATAATAAAATATCGTTTATTTTGTTCTGGTGTTTGTTTTCATATTCCTTATACCCTGTGTACTTTCTTACTGCCTACGATCCCTGTGAGTATTGAAGTATAAAGAACCTGTATTACGGCCAAACGGGTCGTAACTTATATATATATATATATATATATATATATATATATATATATATATATATATATATATATATATATATATATATATGTGTGTATATATATATATATATATATATATATATATATATATATATATATATATATATATATATATATATATATATATATATATATATATATATATATACACTTATGTGCATACTGTACACCTACATATACATAAATATACATATTTATACATATGTATGCGATATATATATATATATATATATATATATATATATATATATATATATATATATATATATATATATATATATATATATATATATATATATATATATATATATATATATATATACACTTATGTGCATACTGTACACCTACATATACATAAATATACATATTTATACATATATATGCGAATATATATATATATATATATATATATATATATATATATATATATATATATATATATATATATATATATATATATATATATATATATATATATATATATATATATATATACATATATATATATATATATATATATATATATATATATATATATATATATATATATATATATATATATATATATATATATATATATATATATATGCAAGCAACCCCAGAGATGCATGACAGCAGAGAAATTCTTCCAGCCCAAATTCATAAGTTATCAACCCTCTCTCTCTTTCTCTCTTACTTGCCTCTCGTATAAGATTGGTGTATTTTTCAAAATTGTTCAATAACTTGGAAATCTCAAAGTGTTTTTGTGATGGGTTTTTGTGAACTGAGTTTTTCATAAAAAAAAAAAAGTTCGTTCAGAGATTTCGTAACTAGCCCTGTGGAAGTAATGTAATAGAAATGTATTTATTTTGGCTTAACTACTCGATTGCTTCGCGTGACCTAAAACTTGTAAGCATATCAGCTACTTTATGTAATTTCCTTAAAAATAATTCGAAATATACCAAGTGTTTATATAATTTTCAGAGTACAATAATTTTTTTTTTTTCTGGGACTAAGTTTTTTTCAGACTTAATACTTTGAGTGATTTGTTTTTCAAGTAAACTACTTCAATGTGTAGAAATTTCTTTATAACATAATTATTTTCATAAAGAGTTTATTCCAATCACCAGTGATTTTTCCACAGAACTCTCTGGTATTCCTGTTAAAGAATTGAAGTAAGAGGTTTTTTTTTAATAGTTCTTGATAATAATTACCCAGTTTGGTTTTGAGTGACGGTATATCCCCCATTTTGCATTCCCATTTGGATATTCAGTGTTTTTATATATTGCCGTCTGGGAGTTATATAATTTTTTTCAGAGTTCGGGTATTATTCAAATACAACAGATTTATGGGAAAACAAACAGATGATTTTGAAACTCGAGAGGTTGTGTAGCTTGCCCGCCGTAATGGACCATAATATATAATTTTGATGCCTAGACCCTTGGGATCGAGCAATTATGTTTTACATATTGATGATAACAGGGTTGCGTTTTGGTTGAAGGTTTAAAAAATTTAGTGTTGATAGGATTTTGTGTATTGTTAGGATATAATTTTTGTTGCGGTATCAAGTATTGTAAAGTACAAGATGGCACAGTTTAATATCCAAGAATTTTTGAAAAACCCAAAGGTTCAGGAAGTGTCAAGAGTTAATATAACTAAAGCTCAGAGGCTCTCTATTTTAATGGCATGTGGTGGCCATGCAACGAATGGAATGACTAAAGCCCAAATCAAGTGTCTAGCCTTAGAAGCATCGATAAACTCGGGAAAGCTGTTGGAAGAAGATATTGCAGCAGCTCGTATGCTGTTGGAGGAAGCTGACCCATAAACTGAAGAGATGAAAGCAGACAGGAATGTAGAGATTTGATGAGTTGCAGTGGAGGAGAATTTTATCAAATTGAAGATGATGGCACAAGAAGCACAACATGCGAGAGAAATGGAAACAAGACGGGAAGAAGAAGAGAGAGAAGAAGCAAAACGTGTGAGTAAACTGGAGGCAGAAGTAGCCAGAGGGATCGTAAGACATACGAGGAAAATGGAGCTTTTAAATTCTCGTGCACGGTCGGCAACGCAGACACTGGCAAACCCTGCTATGCATGATCCCATGTTTGATGTGACAAAAGCTCAGAGGTTAATTCCAAAGTTCATAGAAGAGGGTCCAGACGAGTTCTATCATTTTCAAATGGTCGCATCAACGATGGATTTGCCAGAAGCTAAATGTTTTTCAGAGTCTATTGATTGGGAAAGGACAAAGTGCTTATCTTTCCTTATTTCAGGACCAGAGGAATGAGTATCAAGAAGTGAAGAGGAGCGTGCTACAAGTGTATCAGATGACCCCTGGATATTATAATGAAAGATTCCGAAGTTTAAGGAAGGACGAGAAAATTACTTTCCTGGATGACGCTTATAAGGTCCAACGATGTTTTAAGAGATGAACAGAGGCTGCTAGCGTGAGGGATATGACTGATTTAGAAGAACTGAAAGTAATAGAACAATATCTATGAGAAATTCCTGAACATATTCGAATGTACTTGAGAAAAAGAAATATGTGAAGAAACTTGTTAAAGCCGCTTCGCTGAGTGAAGATTATAACATTATCAGTCATAAACGCTGTTCTTGGGTATGAAGTTTCAACCGTCGTTCCGACCAAGGGTCCAGTATTTGCCAAACCATGGAAAACAGTTCAGTTATAACTATGTGAACAATTTCAACAGTTACACCGGAAGTAGCACTGGTACTTTTCCTAAGCAGAATGTGATGTTACCACAGCAACAATCGCCAAATCGTCCTTCAAGTATCGTGAAAGACATGCAGAAGGTTAATATTGTCTGTTTTAAGTGTGGCAAAAGAGGCCACATCAGTAAGGAAAGTTTGTCGACCCAACTGAAAGCAGTTACCCGAGTGAATATGGATAATTCAATTTTATGGAATGTGAAGACAAAGAAGCAATTGGGAAAGGACAAAGAGGAAAATAAATCAGGCAAGGTTTACACTACAAACAGGACAAACACAAACAATGTGGATACCTTTAAACCATATACTTATGAAGGTATGTTAGCAGCATTAGACGGGAATGAGCTAACCCGAGTCAAGATATTGCGTGACACAAGTGTCAACCATAGTGTGGTTATACGACAAGGGCACCCTTTAATGGAACAGTTTCTAACAGGAGTCTTGGTTATTTTTAAAGGGAATAGGAGGTGGAGATATTACCCCTATTTGACATTTGAAACTGTCATGCGAGTTGGTGACAGCTAATTTTAATTTTGCGGTAAAGGATTCACTGCGTGTCGAAGGAGTAGACGTCTTGCAAGGAAATAAGGTTGGTGGAGCATCGTTTGTGACTTGTCCCATTGTAATGGAGAAACTATGTAAGTATAGTCCGACGACTAAACTCAAGAAGGACTACCTGTGTGTTTCCTAATTGTGTGACTACTAAGAGTATTCTTAAGAAAGTAATTGCCAGAGAAGAAAAAGACACTGAAGGGTCGATGAAATTGGAAGATTTGTTTTCCAAAGAGGAGGATTTCCTTGACGGTACACAAGAGAAGAACTCCCGAGTGAGCTCGAGAGAAGAGGAACAACAAACGAGTGGACAGGAAGACAAAGAAGAAATGGGCCTGGAAGAAATAGAAAACTCAACGTTAGAAGTAGGACAACTGAGTAGGAAAAAGGCTGATAGGACTGCAATGGGAGGACGCAACGTTAACAGAGTTATTGTACCATGAGGTGGATGAGACAAAGTCACAGCAGTCTCCGACCCGTTATTTTTTTTACTATCTTAAGGATGGGTTGCTTATGAGTAAGCGTAGACCCACTGATACCCCTGGGAATGCCAAATGGGGGATATAACATTGGATATCGATTCTCACACCGTTGAGAATACAGTTGATTACCGTGGCACACGAGACTGGACATATGGGGATAAGGAAGACAGCGGAGAATATTATTATACACTTTTTCTGGCCTGTCATGCATAAGAACGTGAGCCACTTTTGCCGTGTATATCACGTTTGTCAGATTGATGGAAATCCAAATGAGTACATTAAGAAGACTCTATTACACCCAAATGAAGTGCGAGGAGAACCCTTCACCAAGTTAATGATCAACATTGTGTGACCATTACTAAGGACCAGAAAAAGTCACGAATATATATTAACCTTAATGTGTCCAGTGATGAGATGCCCAGAAGCCATACTCGTCAGGAGCAATGCCAAAATAGTCGCCAAGAAGTTATTAGACTTTTTTACTAAATTTGTTATTCTGGAAATCGTTCAAAGGGACCGAGGAACGAATTTCAAGTCCAAACTGTTTCAGGACGTGATAAAACTGTTGGATATGAAACAACAACTATCAACTGCTTATCATCCAGAGACCAAAAGTGCATTAGAGAGGTTAAAACAAATTCTGAATAGCATGTTAACAAAGTTCTGCAACTAAACGGGCAATGAATGGGACATCGGACTACCGTTGATGTTATTTGAGGCACGTAATGCTTATCACTAAACAAGGGATGTAGTCTGAATGAAATGGTATTTGGGTGAGAAGTACGAGGACCGATTAAAATGTTAGCTGAAAAATGGAACGACCGAGAGGAAACGGGTGGAGAATATGTCAAGCTTTTAAGGAAAAGGATGTGTGAGATAAGGAAATTTTCCTTAGAAAACCTTAAAACGAGTCAAGAAAAATGAAGAAAGTGTTCGATATGAAAAGTAAGGACAGACAGTTTTTGGTAGGACAACAGTTATTGGTTTTCTTGCTGATAAGGAGATTCCCACTCACCAACAAGTTCCAAGACCATTCAAAATTTTTGAGATGATCATTGACCTCACCTACGTTCTCGAAACCCCAAAAAGAAGGAAGAGTCAAAGTACAAGTTAACCTACTGAAACAATACTTAAGCAAAATCGAGCCGGCGATTCACATGTGTGTATGGGGCAAACCATGCTATCCACAGAAGACAATGATGGATAAGAGATAGGGGCAGTAAGCAAAGTGAATAATTCGTCTATCATTCGGACCTGGGGAAAGAAATCAACTCATTTGAACCAGGAGAAACAAGAGGGATTAAGCCTGTTAATTAGAAGTTTCCCAGAAATTGCCTTGGACGTCCCAAAACAAACCAGCCTCGAAGCATTAGATACATATCAAAACAACGAAAACACCATTTAAACAACGCGCTTATCGACAGTTGAAGTGACACTGAGAAGCCATGAGATAATAAGTGGACTATTTATTACGAAAGGGATTAGCCAAACAAAGTTCTAGCCCTTATAGTTCTCAATGCTTGCTCGTGAAAAAAAAACAAGATAAATCCATCAGGATGTGTACGGACTACCAAAAGTTGAATTCGATCAGTTTGGTCGATAATTATCCTTTGCCGCTCATGGACCAACTACTCAATAATATCGGACAAGTGAAGTTCATCTCCAAGATCGACTTGTTAAAAGGCTATTATGAAATTCCTTTGGACGACCATGCAAAATTATTATCTGCTTCTATAACCGTGTTTGGGTTATATCAATACACCGTCATATCATTTTGAGTAATGAAAGCCCCCGTTACTTTTCAACGTGTAATGGAAAACCTTTTGGATCGATAGAAGGAGTAGGCGTATATATCGTCGATATTGTGGTATATTCATCGACCTGGGAAGAGCATCTCCGAATCCTTAAGGAGGTATTTCAAAAGCTGTGCGAAGCTCACCTGATGATTAACCTGGAGAAGAGCAAATATTAAAAGGACTAATTGTCCCGGTAGTTGCTAACATTGAAGGAATAAAAAAACCCTCACCTCCCACATTGAGGAAACAATTACAAACTTTTTTTAGGGATGTCAGGATTCCACCGGTTTTATTGCCCTAACTTTGATGTATTTGACTACAACTAAGAAAAAAATTGTATGGATCAGTGAGTGCTAGAAATCCTTCGACAGGACAAAGGCCATATTAACTTCAAAACCGATAATGCGAACACCTGATTTCAACAAAAACTACCTCATCCAAGTGTATGCGTCAGATACTGGGATTGGAGCTGTCTTATTGCAAGAGGATGAGGAAGTAATTTTATGTTATTAAAGCTGAAGAAACATCAGCAAGCCTACTCAACAGTTGTGTCACATGAATCTTATAGTCAAAGCCTGTTATGGCTTAATTCACTAGGGTAAAGTAGACCGTTCCCTTTATTAACAAGATCACATACAAGACAAATGGTAAATAGGGCAGAAAGGAAACTAGTTTCTCTAAAAAAAATGTATTTATTACAAAAAACCTTAAACCTAAACAATAACAAACTAACACGCAAATTCAGATTGAACACACAGCAACGTATAAAATGTAATTAAATTGACCAAGGCAAAATAGTCAGTATACGATTTTCGGTCAACACCTAAAAGAACCCCACTGAGAGATAAAGTACACGTAACAAAAGGTATTCCCCCAAGACGTATTTCGATAAATGCTCTCCGGTCCTTGGGATTCTTTTAGTTGATGTAAGGGCTATTGGACCACGTCCTTATACGACCATACTGCTCCTGAAAGCAGAGCACCTCTTTGCTTGCTGACGAGCTCTCGACTCCATAGTCAAAATCTCTGCTACATTATCGCTTCGTTAACATGCCACAGCGATAGTCGAATGAGGGAACAGTACTTTGAACACCCAACAGGAAAATTACTAATACATGCCATTATATTAAATGGCAATATCTCCCTGATGATTTAAGAAATTGCAACATTTCTTACAGCCAAACATAAAAAATATAAAGTACTACTAGTAAAATTAAAACCTGCAGAGGAACACATATACATTACTTGAACATTATAACCTATATACATGGCCAATAACATATACAAGGTCAACCTGTAATATATGACCCAATCTATAAAAATTATACTACTCCACAATTTTTGAAAGAAATAAAATTTTTTACAACATACTCAAGCAGTCTGGACTAACATTTTCTTTACCAGGAATATTATTTATGGGATATTCGAACTGTTGTAAATACATGGCCCAGCGCATTAGTCAACTATTAATGTGACCAGCAGAGTTCAAGTACTTCAAAGGTTGGTGATCTGATTCTATGACGAATAACTTCCCGTATAGATACTGGTAAAACTTCTTTACAGCTCACACTACTGCAAGGCATTCTTCTTGATTACCGAGTAATTCTGCTCTGCACCTTTGAGTTTCCTGCTAGCATATTGCACTGGCCCACATTTGCAATCAACATATTGCATAAGGATTGCCCTGCAACCCACATTTGATGCATCTACTTGCAACACAAAATTTTTGGTTAAATCAGGCAACCTAACCATTGGATGGCTACTTAAAAGGTTCTATAACTTGTCCAAAGAATCTTGGTGACACAGGCTTCAGTTTACTACATTGGGTTGAGATTTCTTTACAAGATCCGTTAGAGGTACAGCAATAGTAGCATAATCAGGGATATAATGACGATAGTATCCAGTCAATCCAAGAAACGACTTTACCTCTCTTTTTATCTTTGGTGCCTCTACATTTAGTATCTTACTTTGTCCTTAGCTGTCCAAGATATACCATTACCGATCCCAGTGCCCAAATACTCTACTGAAAAATAACCAATTTCCGTTTTGGAAGGTTTAGCTGTGAGTGATGCTTTTCTTAAAATATCTAGTACCAGCTGCAGAGTTTTCTTGTGCTCAACCCACCCCTGTCAATGAATCAAAATGTCATCAACAAACAGGTCTACATTTTTCGCATCATTAAATAATTTCCTTATCATACGGTTAAAAGCAGCACCAGCATTTACCAAACCAAATTGCATAACTATAAACTGTAGGAGTCCTCAATTAGTTTGAAAAGCAGTTAATTCTCTACTTTGTTTTTCTAAAGGTATTTGCCAATATCCTTTGGAGAGGTCAATTTTCGTAAAAAAAAAAAAACGCTCTTACTTACGCGTGTCATAATTAAGTTCTGATCTGGCATGGGTTCCAAATCGAATACTCTAAGCTTATTGATCTAATCACATCCGATTACTGCCATCTTTTTTCTTCACCACTATCAAAGGTGTAGCATATGGAGAATTTGAACACTCAATAACTCCTAATTTGAGCATTCTTCCAATCTCCTTATCCTTATCTTGCTGAAGTGCATAAGGTACAGGATAGGATCTACACCTTATAGGATCCTTACTGGACAGGTTTATCACATGTTCGATCACATCAGTTCTACCTGGTACATCCGTAAAAATATTCTGGTATTCTCGTAGTATCCTAGCTACCTCCTCCTTTTTATTCTCAGATAATTCCTGATTGATTTCATCATTAGAGACATCACTCTGAATATCACTCGGCACATCTGGTACCTCATATTCATCACTATCCTCTCTAATCACTTCTATACATGCAAGATCATCACTCTCCTGATCATTTGTGAAAAGTACAGCATCAGATTTGAGATCCTCACTGCCCTCTGCTTCAACAGACTTATGCCTCTTTGCCTTTGCTTATCTTATCAAAGTATAATTTAAGCCTGTTAATGTGGTATTTGCGCTCAAATCCATTAATATCAGTAACAAAATTATACCTATTAACTTTCTTTACCACATCAAATGGACCTTACCATTGCACTAGAAGCCTATTGTTACTTGTGGGCAACAGTAACAAGACCTTGTCTCCTTCATTTATTACACTTTTACAAGTATTTTTATCATAGTAACACTGATACTTATCTCTAGCCCTCTCTAACTCTTCTTGAGCCAGCCTACATGTATCCTGTAACCTCTCTCTCATGTCTACTACATACTCGTACGTGGTTCTCGTACTTTCCTCAATTTCATTATCTTCATTTTCTCACAGTTCCCTCAATAAACTAAGTGGTCCCCTTACAGTGGGACCATATGCTAATCAAATGGAGAGAATTTGGTACTAGACTGCGGAACTTCACTATATGCAAATAATAAAGGACCAATCTACCTAGGCCACATCTTTGGTTGCTCTGTACACATACATCTGAGCATTTTCTTTAACACTCCATTAAACATTTCTACTAAACCATTACACAGCATGATATGGGGTAGTAGTAATCCTCTTAATAGATAATAAACGATTAATTTCACGCATTACTTCAGAGGTGAACTGTGTTCCCCTGTCAGATAACATCTCCTTTGGAATTCCCACTCAACTGAATACCGACAGCAACGCCTCAGCCACTATAACAGAATCTATATTCTTCAAAGCTACTGCCTCAGGATAATGTGTAGCATAGTCAACAATGGTGAGAATATATCTTGATCCGTCACTGGCACAGGGTTCAATCGGACCCACTATGTCCACCGCAACCTGCTGAAATGGTTCTTGAATCAGGGGCCTTCTTCCCAACTTCACCTTTTTAACTCTTCCCTTGTCAACTGTGCGTTGACAAGCGTAACACGACCTGCAAAATCTTGTTATCTGCACTGACATACCTGGCCAATAAAAATGACTTTGTATATGTGCTGTGGTTTTCTGTATTCCCAAATGTCCACTCATTAAAGAATCGTGAGCCAATTCTATTACTGCGTGACGAAATTCATCAGGAACAACTAACTGATCATTAACATTGCCTTCATTTTGCACTCTATAATAAAATATACCTTTCATAATTACGAAACAATGAGATTCATTTTCATTCTTCAAAAAGACCCTATTTGATTTCCCATGCTCAAAAACCGTTATTACCGTCGCAACTTAAGCCTGTAATTTCCCTATATTCTCTTTCTGCATTTTTCTATAACTGCTTTGATCTTATGCTTTGACAGTCCCTTTAACTTTATCTCTTGCATTTGATTCTGCAGTCGGGTGGTAACAGCAGTAACCTCCGTACTCAACCCGTCAGTCGAACCATCAATTGCTCCAATCACAAAATCATAAATAGGATTAGGCATGCAGAGAGCTAAGGTTTCGCCCGTAAAATATGGCGAGACAACGTCAACAATAGACTCAGGATACCTAAAAACTTTGTTATCTGCCATTTTATGGTCAACATATTTACTAGTAAACTTGTGTTTCGGCACAAAAGTCCTTTTAACTAACACCGTGGTACAACCGGGATCACAAAATACATTAACCTCTACTCCTTCCACTGTACCTTTATCTACCATTAACTTACCCCCACGACAAACCACAGATGCTTTCTCTGTCGCACCCTTACTTGCATCTTTACGTTTTGGACGGCCAAAGCTTTCGAAACAATCTCTAGCAAGGTGGTTACCACGACCACATATGTAACAATTCCGCGCCGTAACTTTCCTATCACTATTGACATCCGTTTGCCGTTTACTATCCCCAGTTGTAACTTTAGTCGCAGAGGCACCATGCTTTTCGTAACTACCACTTAAACCTTTTTTGTCATAAATTAAATGGGCCTCCATATACATCTCGACATATTTTACAACTTGATCAAATGTTTTTATTTCATGTTCCCTCAAAAATACAACCATATCTCTGTCACAAGCATTTAAAAATTGTTCTATTATAATTAAATCAAACAAGTCATCATATGATTCCACCCACCTCTATTGGTTATTTTTCAATCCATTCCCAAATTGCTGAGCAGTCTCGTTCTTAAAGAAATTACAGTTACGAAATCTCAACATATATCCCTCCAAAGTACACTGAAAACAATGCAATAAGGCCTCTTTAACACAATCAAAATCTTTAGCTTCAACGGGTGAGAGGTGCTGGTAAGTATCCAAAGCTTTCCCTTGTAATAATGATACTAAACTAACAGGCCAAATGTCTTTGCTCTAGCCAGCACCAATGGCTAAACGTTCAAATCTTAAGATATAGTCGTCAATACTATCAGTTACATCAATAAGAATAGGCAGTTTTGGTAGCGATGGTTTACACAAACCAGAACCCAAACAAGAATCTTTTTCATTTTCCTGTATCTGTAACTTTAATCGTTCGACTTCTAATTGCTGCTTTAACATTTCCCTTTCAGCTACCCTTTCTTCTCTCTCCCTTGCCCTTTCTTCACTCTCTATTTCCCTTGCCCTCTCTTCTCTTTCCATTTCCCTTTCTAATGGCCTTTCTTGAATAATTCTTTCTTTTCAACAAAATACCTTAAATTATCACCTTCGTAACCCATTTCCATCCCCAAACGAATAATTTCTTTTAAAGTACGTATATCAAAAAGCTTTACAGACACTTATCTGCAATGTTAATGAATGAACAGTCCCTCTTCAGACGCCAAATTTTCACGTGAATTTTATAGTCAAAGCCTGTTAAGGCTTATTTCACTAGGGTGAAGTAGACCGTTCCCTTTATTAACAAGGAACACATACAAGACAAATGGTAAATAGTGCAGAAAGGAAACTATTTTCACAAAAAAATATATATATATTTATTACGAAAACCTTAAACCTAAACAATAACAAACACACACGCAAGTACAAATTGAACACACAGCAACGTATAACGTGTAATTAAACTGACCAGGGCAAAATAATTTCTTTTAAAGTACTCATGTCCAAAAGCTTGACAGACACTTATCTGCAATATACCATACAGTCTTGTAAATGAATGAGTGGTCTCTGTTCGGGCGCCAAATTGTCACATGAATTTTATAGTCAAAGCCTGTTATGGCTTAATTCACTAGGGTGAAGTAGACCGTTCCCTTTATTAACAAGGATCACATACAAGACAAATGGTAAATAGTGCAGAAAAGAAACTATTTTCTCTAGAAAAAGAAATGTATTTATGACAAAAACCTTAAACCTAAACAATAACAAACTAATTTGCAAATACAAATTGAACACACAGCAAGGTATAACATGTAATTAAATTGACCAAGTCAAAATAGTTTGTACACGACTTTCGGCCAACTCCTAAAAGAAACCCACGGAGAGATAAAGCACACGTAACAAAAGGTATCTCCACCCAAGATGTATTACGATAAATGGTGTCCACTCCTTGGGATTCTTTTTGTTGATGTAAGGGCTACTGGACTACGGTTCTTATATGACCCCACTACTCCTCAAAGCAGAGCACCTCTTTGCTTGCTGACGAGTTCTCAAATCTATGCTACGTTATCGCTTCATTAACAAGCCGCAGCGAGAGTCAAATCAGTGAACAGTACTTTGAACACCCAACAGGCAAACTTACTAATACATGTCATTATATTACATGACAAGTTGAAAAAGAAATATTTGTGCTAACCCCAGCGATACAAATACTTGAGGTCTATGTAAATCGACCACAAAATGAAGATTAAGTGTATTCGGATCATAATCCTTTACTTTTGTTAATAACATCAAAAATAATAATAATCAAAGGGTAATTAGGTGGTCAATATGTTTGCAACTATATTGTATTTTTGTAAAGCATATCTCTGGTAAAGATAAAATGGTTGCAGTTTATTTATCTAGGGTTGAATTGGTGGATTCAGGCTCGGAATAAATGATATTTTTTTTTTGGGGGGGGGGCTATCTTATGAAGCTGATCTAGCGTAGAGTAAATGTTTTATTCATATATCTTATATGTGCAATTAAGAGGGGAATAACCAGCTCATAAGGAGAGTTCCTCTCATGTAGGTATAAGTTTTATATGTAAATTACATGAAACTTTCGTCGTTCATTTAATTGTATTCTTCATTCAGGTCACTTATTTTGAGTATTAACTTCTTATTTCACATATTCTTTTACGAAGTCTTAAGTAACTGTTTAAGTGTGCTATATGACCTTACAAGGTATAAATTATAGCTTATGTAATTTTTTTTTTATTTTCATCAGGTATTGTGTCATGTTGGTGAGGAAATGCGCAATTTTTATGGGTCATGTGTTTTGGAAGGTTCTTGAAAACCCCAGGGTTAACTTTTTTTATTCTGAGAAGGGGGGTGGGGGGAGCTGCTGAGAGGGGGTTGCCTTGCAAACGAGGTTTGATTCTCCTGTTTGATACATGATAGTTAGTAACCCTAGCATTGCTGAGCCAGCTACCAAGCTTCTAGATGTCTGATGTAGAATGATCTAGAAGTTGCAAATTGAACACAAAGCAACGTATACGTGTAATTAAATTGACCAAGGCAAAATAATTTCTTTTAAAGTACTCATATCTAAAAGCTTCATAGACACATATATCCAATATACCATACTGTCTTGTAAATGAATGAATGGTCAGTTTTCGGGTGCCAAATTGTCACAGGAATTTTATAGTCAAAGCCTGTTATGGCTTCATTCACAAGGGTAAAGTAGACCGTTCCCTTTATTAACAAGGATCACATACAAGACAAATGGTAAATAGTGCAAAGAGGAAACTATTTTCTCTAAAAAAAAATTTATTTTTTACAAAAGCCGTGAAACTAAACAATAACAAACTTACACGCCAAAAACAATTTGAACACACAGCAACGTATAACATGTAATTAAATTGACCAAGGCAAAATAGTCGGTTCATGACTTTCTGTCAACTCTTAAAAGAATATCCACTGAGAGATAAAGCACAAATTTTTTTGAAGAGTGTATTATTTCAATCACCAGGGTTTTTCACAGAACTCTCTCGTATCCCTGTTAAAGAATCGAAGTAAGAGGTTGTTTTGAATAGCTCTTAATAATAGGTACCCAGTTTTGTTTTGAGTGTTCTTAACAGACCTTTGGATATTCAGTGTTTATATATATTGCCATCTGGGAGTTATATAATTTTCTCAGAGTATGGGTATTATTCATATATAATAGATTTATGTAAAAAAAAACGCGTACACACACACATGATAATTTTTTTCTAACGTATGGAACATTGTCTTGCGAATTCCTTTTCACTGTAATCCTCCGATGCATTTTTCGTTGAAGGAAAGAATTTCTGTTCCTTTTTCACATAAAAAACCTAATCTTTTGCAATCTTCTCTTTGTCAACAAACAATGAGCAATTCACATGAAATCACAATTCCTCCTGAGAAAAGATCTTTCGATATCTCTTGGCCAAACATTTAATCTTGATCTGATTTCTTTATTTCTTACTCCTCCTCCACTTTTTG
>NC_090740.1:136591195-136596195 GCF_036898095.1 Palaemon carinicauda | reverse complement strand
GGGAATAGTGCATAAGTGATGGATGTGTTCTTCTTTGGAGGAAGATAACAAAGGCATATCATCCAGGTAACATAAACAGAAGGAGCGATCCTGGGAATCGATTTCATCAAGGAGAAACAAGTGACAATACGGGGCCCTATTAGGGAGGGGCTGGAAGTGAGGTGGAAAGTGGGACCAGGAGAAGAGACAGAGATACCCATTATGGGGGAAACTCGGCCTCGAGTTAGGGTCGCCCTTACTGCTAAGGGGATAGCAAGGGCGGTTCCTGCCGGGCCGGAAGCAGGTGAATCAATCCCCCCCCCCCTCCACCCTCTACTCCCTATCAGTGGCACCCGCTCCGGAAATGCGCGAAGGTGACCTAGTGTACGTAAAACCACATCAAAAGTGGCCTGATTTCATGTCTCCAGGAGTCACCACCGTTACCGAAGGAAAGGTTGAAATTCCCTTTATAAATGTAAATACCCAGTGGTTCCACATAGGCACTGAGTCTGTCTGCGATCTTGAGTTATGTTCATTTGTGACAGCCGAACGGACACTGGCGACCTTGTCTTTCCATGGTCAAGGTCCCGGTGGGGACAGGCTGAGAAACTTCGTCAAACAGCTATTGGAGCAACCCCAATTAATTATTATAAGAGAGTAGGAGATATTGTAGAGAATTTTGCGGACGTAATTGCAGTTGCAAATGAACCCCCAGGGAGAATGACTAAGTTTCCATTTAACATCGAGACTGGCAGTCACCCCCCAATTCGTTCTAAACCTTATTGGACTCCCGTCTGTCATATAGAGGCAATTGAAAGAGAAATAAATAAATTAAAAGAGCAACGTACGATTCGAGAAAGCGAGTCCCCCTGGGCCTCTCCAATTGTGATGGTTCGTAAGAAGGATGCTGTTACCAAGGATAATACATACCCTTTGCCCTCTATCGAGGAACTGTTACTTAAAGTCAGGGAAAGAAGGTTTTTTTCTACTTTTAGATTTAAAGTCCGGGTATCACCAAATTCCCTTACATGACGAAAGTAAAGAAAAAGCGGCCTTTATAGCAAATGATCAATTGTTTGAGTATAATTATCTCCCTTTCGGATTGAAGAATGCTCCTACCCATTTTCCTTGTGTGATGATGTCTGTATTAGCTTCATTATTAGGACATAGTGTTTTTGTCTATTTGGATGATATAATTGTAATTGGGGCTACGGCAGACGAGCATGAAAAAAATCTTATACAAGTGTTAGAAGCCTTGAGACGTTAGGCAATGAAGATTAATTTAGACAAATGTAAATTTTTTCAGCAAGAAGTAAAATTTTTGGGGCACATAGTAACACCCGAAGGTCTAAGGCCTTGTGCCGATAAAGTAGCTGCAATCACGGAATTTCCAGAGCCAAAAAACGCTTAGGAAGTAGCCAGTTTTCTCGGGCTCGTTGGCTATTACCGTAAATTTATACAGAACTTCGGTCACATAGCACGACCGCTAGACTCATTAAGGAAGCGGCCTGAGTTTCAGTGGGGAGAAAGAGAAAAGGCTGCTTTTCAGACATTAAAGAATGCACTCACGAGCGACGAATTGTTGGCTTATCCAAGGTTCAACCGGCCCTTTTTGGCAATGACTGACGCGAGTCAGATCGCAATCGGCGGAGTCATTTCTCAGATTGATGATGAAGGGAAGGAGAGGCCTAATTGTTTCGCTTCACGAGCTTTAAAGGGATCAGAGGTTAGATACAGTACCTTCGATAGAGAGGTATTGGTAATTCTATGGATGCTGGAGAGACACCGCTACTTTTTGCTTGCGCATAGAATTAAAATAAATACAGATCATTGGCCATTGCGAGACTTGTTCAAAAAAGGGGAGTTAAATACTCGGCAAGCTCGGTGTATTGAGCGGTTGTTAGAGTTTGATATTGTGAATTTCGAGCATATTGCGGGGAAGTAAAATAAAGTAGCAGACGCTCTCTCCAGGACCGCAATAGCGGCAGTAACAACTAGGTCTGTAAAGCGGAAGGAAAAACAACAGGGGAGTTCAGGTTCAAATACACCTGTGGGAGAAGCGCATAGAAAATGGGGAGATCTTGACAACTCTAGTGCGAGAGAGAGAGAGGACGAGAGCTGTCCAGAGAATGTAAATGCTGGGAGTTCCGCGGGGGTAACTCAGAGAGAATGCCCCTTGAATGAGTGTGTGGTTGATTTGTGGGGCTGGAGTGTGGGTGAGCTTGTTGCTGGACAAAAATCCGAAACTTGGATCCAGCAGGTCAAGGAGTGTATGAGAGATGCGAGTAGCAAGCTCCCGGATTTCTTGTGCATGCGAAGAGATGTGTTCTTCATCAAAGACGATATCCTATTTTATAAATATGAGAAGAGACCGGGAGATATCCGATCTCGCGTTGCTCTTCCTTCCTCTTTGATAGAGAAAGCCATCCATGTAATTCATGTAAGTTCTTACGCAGGACATGTAGGTATAGAGAGGTCCTTGAGAAGGGCCAGAGAGTCATTTTTTTGGTTAGGGATGAAGAAAGACATTGTTAGGTTTATTAAGAATTGTCATGTGTGTAACACTATGCGGAACCACAACCATGTGATCCCGAAGGCCAGAACATGGTCAATAGTGCCTGTTAAATTTAATAGAGTGCATATGGACGTCCTGGGTCCATTCCCCCCGGTGACGGGCAGTTTAAGTACGTGTGTGTGTTTGTAGATGCATTCACACGCTTCACACACACATATGCAATGGTGGAGAAAACCACAGTATCGGTTGCGAAGGCGTTGTGCTCCTTCATAGTGAGGTACAGATGTCCACGTAAATTGATAAGTGACAATGGTAGAGACTTTGTGAATGAAGTGTGCTAGGGGGTAACCCAGATCATGAAAATAGAACATTTCACTATTGCCTCTTATCGGCCATCAGCAAATGGGCTCGTCTAGTCCAATAACCGAGAGGTGACAAATATTTTAAAGTATCTTGTGGGGGACAACCCAAACCAGTGAGTGGAAATGTTGACGTGGGCGGAGTTCGCCCTAAATACGGCATATAATGGCTCTATTAGGGATACCCCGTTTTTTATGCTCTTTGCCCAGGACCCTGTGCTGCTGTATACCGTTGTCATGGACCCCCACACCTTGCCATTATACAACAAAAAACAATATCAGGTGATGAAGTGTAATTTGGCTCGGAGAGTGTTTCAGATAACCCAAAAGTACTTGCTGAGGGCCAATGAGAAGTATCAGACGAAATACGATCAGCGTTTCCGAACGCGATCGTCTGATATATAGATAGGGGACAGAATCTATCTTAAAATGTTGCAACCGAGGAAGCATAAACTGGAAGCCTCATATGTTGGACCTTATCGTGTAAAAGAAATTAAAGCCGATACGGCGGTCATCCAACACATCCGGACCAGGACCAAAGGCGAGTATCACCTTTCGCATATGCGCCCGGTCCGAGAGGATAACTTGGTGTGGTATTTGAATAAGCCGGTGCCACCTTACCCCGGGCTACCTGGCTACTTGGGGGAGGAAAGTGAGGAAGAGACACAAGCGTGTGTCCGTGCCGTCCTTCGAGCACGAGAGGGTGCGACAGGACATGGGCCATGAGATAGTGTCTACCACAAGGTGATTGAGGTCACGGAATCAGGTTTATTTTGTGTGTGTTACTCCAAGTGTTTTGTGAAAAGATGAATTAAATTTTGTTTCGTTTATTTTTGGTTTTGTTCTAAGCATATCACTAGTATTTCATTCATCATACTGAGACATTTCTGTTGCATTTATGTTTATGTTGGAATTAATTCAAATTTTGTTACCCCAGGTTGATACTCATGTTGTTGTTTCCAATGGTTTTATGTATGTTTTCAATGTTGATATGTTGTGTTTAAAAAAAAAGGAAAATTTCATTTATATTAGTAGAGGTTTTCAGTGCTGACAGGTAATTGCTAATGATGGGTTGAAAATTGAATATCATTACTTATGTTTTTGTTTTTCAGGAGAAATAATATTGCTCGGGTATTGATAAGTATTTCTTTTTTTATTATTATTCACTGTTGAATTTGCTCCTTGTTGCAGTGTCACGGATGTGTTAGAAATGGTTTTCTTATAATGGTAAATGTGTCAAAGAGTGATGGGATTGTAAGTTATTCATTTTGGTTTCTCTTAATTTTTATCATTTTCTTTATTTTGTGTATGTAATGATTTGTCGGTTCATATAAAAATTTTATTACCTTGAAGAAACTGTTGGTAAAACATGATTATTTTTCTGATTTTATGCTCCAAATTTCGGTGATGATGTATTAAACCTGAATTTTGCGTTTCTGTATGACCTATTGTGGGCGTGACATTCATCTTTGTGTAACTTTCAATTTTAACATGCCAACCGGCCCTCTGATTTTAATTTTTAATTTTAATTTCTGCATGCACCCAAAGAGGATGGTACTCAGCGGCAATGTAAAGAGAAACGAAAGGTTTTTTTGTTTCAGTGAAAAAAAAAATAGAAGTTTCATAAAAAAAAAAAAAATAATTTGAGAAAAAAAATCTGATAAGTGTGAATTTACGGGACGTAAAATCTGGGGAGGGAGTGATGAACTGATCACAGTCAAGTTGGCCATTACTGATCAGGATAAGTGAAGTGTCAACAGATTTTTCTTCTTTGTTAGAGGAAGAACGGTTACGCTGTGGCTTGGGTGGCACTACAAAAAAGACGGTTACAAGTTAGCTTGGGCTTGGCATCACCAAACCCTCTCCTGATTGGTTATTAGGAGACTTTCGGGTCAAAACAACCAATCATTGATCAGGCATCGCGATGCCCATTTATGGGCGATGGGGAAACTGCCCATAGGAGACAGTCTAGTTTCGAAAGCCTAGCGAGTGTGTCACGTAAGGAATGGCAGGTGCCAACATGTGTGCCAAACCGAGTACCATTTTCTGAGGCCTTTTTCTTAGTAACGTAACGTAATCATAATTAAGGGCGCCCTTGTAAACTTAAGAGAATAGAGCATGTGTAAAATGATCATCTCGGCTATTAT
>NC_090740.1:136583695-136586195 GCF_036898095.1 Palaemon carinicauda | reverse complement strand
AATAACACAGGACTCACCGGTGTACAATATCAAAGGCATTTTCATAGTCCACAAATACCATCAAAAATGGATTTCTAAATTCGACGCATTGCTGTACCGCATGTCTTAAGATTGAATTTAGGTCAGTAAAAATTCGACTTTTTCTAAATCCCGATCCTTCATATATCAGATTTTCATCAATCTTTCTTCCTAGTCGCTTTAGAATGATAATACCATACATTTTTATAACTGACGCAAGTGTGATGCCTCTGATTATTTTAATCAGTCAGATCTCTTTTTTTTATTTCTGTCATTTTCACCGACACTCCGTGCTTCCATTCGTCAGTTTCATTCCACATGCTACAAAATGATCTTGTAAGTATTTTGCGAGCCACTTCATTTTAGACCAATATCATCTCAGCAGTCATTCCATCATAACCAGGGGCTTCCCATCTCTTGAGGTTTTAATGATAGCTCCGTCTTCAAACACTGAGTTCAATTCTGCTTCTTTGCCACAGTAGAGATTTCATTAATGATTTTATGAGTAATTCTTAATCCATAACCACTCCCTAGATTCATAGCTTTGACAGCCTCATCTGCTTTCCTGTCTTATCCAGTACGATAAGGATAGGGAAGTGTGGAATATGGGGAAAGGATAATTACCCCTGGATATAATCCACTTTATAGCCCGAAGGCAGGTACTTGGGATGGGAAAGAGTAAGGAAAAGGGGGAGGGGGGGGGGAGAGAGGTACAGGAAAAGAATAAAAGAGAGGGTCAGACCCTCATGCGACATCAGATAGTAGTAGAATTATTCTGAGAAAGGAAGAGACGGGCAGGAAAAGGAAAGGTTCTTTGGTTCACGCCAAGCAAAAGGACACCATTCGACTATCACCAATTTGTTTATTAAATAAGGTTTGATGATTTTTTTTCTACGATGGTTTAATGTTTAAATCAAATATTAATTTAACTGTCGAAAGGATATATAATGAATTTAATAAGATGATATGAATCTGGGCCTGGGAGGATCACAATTGATCTCAGGCTCCAGTCTCTTCCACCAAAGATGATCACGAGCATGTTCAATAGTGAGATTTCTAGATAGGGTACAAAGGTCGTCATCGTCTAAAGCAAGTTTGTCCCAGGTTTTCTGCCCGAGCCTGTGAAACCGGACATTAAGAGGCTCCAATTTCGAATATTGATGTAATTCCCTAATTGTACTGTAAAAGGGAGGGCTCTCTTTGTAGGGTCTCCCCAAACCCTTATTTTGTATTGCCTGCTTTTTATTAAGTGACGTTTTGCTAATTGCTCCGAATATTATGGTGGGGTACTCTAACTGAGGCCTTACTAATGATTTATATAAACGAAGTTGAGTTTTAGTTGATAAATGTTTAAAACGTTGTAATTTATTAAGAGTTACTCTAGAAGCAGTTATTCTCGTTTTGACGTGTGAAGAATACCAGATTTCTGAAAGTTACACCCAAATATTGTGGCCTTTTGTTTAAATGGAATTCTTACATGATCAAAAATGATTTCTGCAGGATTGCGAACTGAAATGGGGAGGAGCTGAAATTTGTTCAAATTTGTGGTTATTTTCCATTTCTTTTCGTAATTATTTATTGTTTGTTTTTCCTTGACTGTTTTTATTTTCAGCATACGTTTGCTCTTATTAGGAATAGTTATTACTTGGGTGTGGTCATTCTTTCCTGTCATTCACTATTAATAAAGGAATACTTAACATTTTCTTCCTTATAATTTTGATTACTTCCTTACAAACTGTCTTTTTCTACTTTTTATAGTATCATAAGTATTATTTGATATCCATGGTTTTTTCCTTGTAACTGCATGTCCCAAGACTTCCCTACCAACTGACTGATTTATGTTCTTAATATCACACCACACAGCAATAATTGTCTGCTCTTCATCTCCTCAAGTCCCTAAGACTACTATTCGTTTCCTACATTCAATTGCAAAGGGTTATCTTTTCTCTTCTTTTAAAAACTTAGTTATATGAAACCTAGGTGTGCTGTTAATCTTAATTTCAGTGTGGCAATAAGGAACTGGTGATAGCTACCAATATCTGCACCTCTACATGGTTATGTGATCTATGTGATTTTAGTAATTGCAAAATGGGGAAGTATATGTACATTTATGGGTGGCGTTGTCTTTAAACAGAATAACTCTAATAACAATATTGTTTATAGAACAAAAGCTTAAAAAATGTGCCCCATTTTCTTTTGTAACTCCGTCAATACCCTCGAAATCCATAAAATTTCCTATACTTTGATTATTCCTTCTAACTTTAGCATTGGAGTCACCTATAACAATTTTCATATCTCTCTTTGATATCTCATCTATTACACTCTGAAGTTCTTCAAAGTGTTTATCTTTTCTTTTTTAGGGAATGTATTTGTTGGTGCAAAGCAAACTGTAATACTCATATAGCACTGTTTTGATTTAAACTTTAAAAGTAACAATCTACTATTTATAGCTCCCTGTTCCGTTAATGCCTTTTCTGCTCTT
>NC_090740.1:136571195-136576195 GCF_036898095.1 Palaemon carinicauda | reverse complement strand
TATATCTAATAATAACTAAGATGGCGCAGTGATTGCTTTGCCATAAGTGAATTTTAATCATTTAGTGAACTTATCCAACCGGCATAGACAATGCAAGAAGTGTTTGTGTTCATCGTAACCAAGTTAGTTAGCAGTTGTGAACCAGAACTTCGTTTAGATGTATACACTGGCAGTGACTTTATGTGATGACAGTGACTCTATATAAGGCTGTGTTTATTTTAGCAATCTGAGATTAGGGCTAATGTGCGTCGGCCATCTGCAGAGGCTAGAACAAGAGCGTTACATTCATACTCAGCTGCGTTCGAGGGGAGACTAACGCCTCTCGCTGTGGCATGCATGCTGCATGCAACAGCCACGGCAGTCACAGTGTTACCAGATACAGCATAGCTCTGTTGCCTCGAGCTATTGTACTCGGTGATTAGCTACCATTTGTGACGTCATTGTGACGTTACCACTGACGAAATTGAGTGATATTTTCTCTTGGATTTCGTGAGATTTTTCTATTTATGCCGCCGAAACACGATAAAGGAAGGAGACCAAAGACTTCTGAGATTTCTCCCCTATCATCCCGAACCCCAACTGACATGACGTCATCTCCAACGCATTCAAGATCTACTTTTCCCTCATCAACCCCTTCAACCATGGATTTTATCAGCAAAATGTTTGAGTACATGGATAAAAAAGATGAAGAAAGAAGAAAACAGGATGAAGAAAGAAGAAAAGAAGACAATTTCAGACATCAGGAAGAATTCAAAGCATTAATTGAAGCTATGACTGGTCCCAGGCATACCTACCCCAAGCAAGTGGTATAGGGCCCCCTACCCCAGCCATCGTCTGCAAGTGTTCTCCAAGTGCCTAATTCCGCTGTGCAAACACCTAAGGTGACAGTAAATTTGCCTCCACCATTAAACCCATGATGTTACTTATAGGCAATACACAGAATGTAAGCAGAGATGGAAGGATTATGCTGTTATGCTAAATTTGGATAATTTACCTCAACCTAAGCAGTTGATACAGCAAAGGGCATGTCTCAGTGTTGAGACGAGATGCTTATTAGAACACAATTTGGGTATTCCACCAGCCTCAACTATGCTTTTGGATGATGTTTAATGTCATATCGAAACTTATATAAAGGGTCAGCAGAATGAAGCACTTCGTCGGTTAGCTTTTACTCAATGCAAGCAAGCAGAAGGCGAGTCATTAACAGATTTTCTTGTTCGTTTACAACAGCTCTCAGAGGAGGTTGATTTATGTAAAGGCGTTAACTGTGTGGAGGCCCAAATGAAACAGGCTATTTTGGTTAGCATAAGGAATGAAGAACTCACCAAGAAGCTCATTAGCATACCTACAACAACAACACTTGAGGAAGTGAAGCTGACATGCAGGGCTTTTGAGGCTGCAAAGAAGACAACGACAGAGCTTAAAGCTCCACAGACTTCAGTGCGTGCAGTGTCAAACTACAAGAAGAAAAAGAAGGCATTTGCTAAGCCGGAGCAACCTAAGAAAAATCATCAGCAGGAGAAAACTCCTTCTTCAAGCAGCAGATGCAAGAATTGTGGTCAGCAGCATAATAGTGACACATGTAATGCAGTATCTCATAAGTGCAGGAACTATGCTAAAAATGGCCATTTCCCATATACTGCCGCATGTCCCGCATTGGCTAAGGAGTGCCGAATTTGCCATAAATTTGGCCACTATGATGTTTGTTGTGCACAGAAAAAGTCAAAGGGACCAGGGAGTCAAAAGATTTAAAGGAACCCAAATTGAACACCGTCAAGATATCTTCTCCAGCCATACGTTCAGTTAATTTACGTCCCCTAAGCTGTCCCTCACCACCTATCAATTTACATGTCACATATGGCAGTAAATCGGGGAAGATCAATGTTATCCCTGATAATGGTGCAGATACCCCTGTTTTTGGAGTGCAAACACTTACAAGCATTGGGTATTGATGTCAAGGAA
Organism: Palaemon carinicauda; assembly: GCF_036898095.1. NCBI lineage: Eukaryota > Metazoa > Arthropoda > Malacostraca > Decapoda > Palaemonidae > Palaemon > Palaemon carinicauda. The sequence continues at coordinate 136,574,233 of NC_090740.1, read as the reverse complement.
TTGTCTCCACCCCCTGAGTTGCAGTTTTCAAATGCCGATGGATCACCTGGGATCAATGGAAGCTGTCATGACTTATGGTGATATCTCATACAAGGGGTATATTGATGTTCTTAGTTCTCTCCCAACACCATTACTGTGTTATGATGCCCTCCGCCACCTAAGGATCATTCCCTGGGACTTCCCACGTCAAATGCAAGAGAGGAAACTTAGCAGGACTTCAGCAGGAACCAGTCAGGTCCAGTCAGCTAAGTGAACAAATGTCCGTTGTTCCTCCGCCTCCAGCCATATCCTCACCTGAGGAAGCCAGGCAATACTTTCTTAAGGAATATAGCGATGTGTTAATGACAAAGGAGCAGTTTCATCAAGGAGCACAACTCAAGCCAATGACTGGACCACCTATGCGTATTCACCTGAAAGAGGAAGTGAAACCTTTGCTATCTACACTCCACGTCTTATACCACTAGCCTTTCAAGAGGACGTCAAGACCGAGTTGGAGACAATGGTAGCACAAGGCATCAATAAACCTGTTGGGGATCAGCCATCCCCATGGTGTCACCCCTTAGTGGTCGTGGCCAAACCTACAGGTGGTGTTCGTGTCACCACAGATTTAAGCAAGTTAAATTCACAGGTTTTAAGGCCTGCACATCCTTCACCATCACCATTTAATGCAATCAGGAGTATTGATCCTAATTCAAGGTATTTCTCCACCATGGATGCATTCTGTGGGTACTGGTAGATCCCACTAGCAGAGGAAGACCAAGCCCCTTACAAACATTCATCACGCCCTACGGTCGGTATCGCTATCATCTTTCACCCATGGGATTCAGCGCTTCAAACGATGCCTACTGCAGGAGAGGTGATATTGCTCTTCAGGGCATCCAACATTGTGTCAAGGTTGTGGATGATATCCTTGAATATGATAAGGATTATTATTCTCACTTATGCAGGCTCAACAAAGTTTTGTCTCGCTGTAGGACTCACGGTATTACTTTAAATGCAGAAAAGTTTTGTTATTGCTAGCCCTACTGTATCTTTTTGTGGGTATACATTATCTGAAAATGGAATTGCAGCTGACAAGGAGAAAGTTCGAGCTATATCAGAGTTCCCAATGCCAGCAATCTGACAGATTTAAGGTCATTCATGGGCCTTACTAACCAATTAACAGAATTTTCACCCGATCTTGCAGCTGCAGCAGATCCACTTCGGCCGCTAATGAGCCCCAAGAGATCCTTCACGTGGACAGCAGATCATGATGCCGCATTTGCCAGTGTTAAAAAGGCTCTCTCTCAGCAACCTGTGCTGGCTCATTTCGACCCTACCTGCCCCACTGTATTACAAACGGATGCTTCTCGTTTATATGGTTTAGGATACGCACTTCTACAAGACCATGGAGAAGGCCGTTTCCGCATGGTCCAGTGTGGTTCAAGATTTTTGGCCGATGCAGAAACTAGGTGGGCCACCATTGAGCTAGAATGTTTAGCTTCAGTTTGGGCTATGAATAAATGTCGCCATTACTTACTTGGATTGCCCCATTTCACATTGGTGACTGACCATAGACCCCTGATACCCATCTTGAATACATATATATTGGATGCAATAGAAAACACACATATTCAGCGTCTGAAAGAGAAAATTTCACCCTATATCTTCACTGCAATATGACGGAAAGGCAAGGAACATTGCATCCCTGATGTCCTTTCACGTTCCCCTGTGAGCTACCCAACGTCCGAAGATCATATGTTGAATAGTGAAACCCATCTTTCCCTCAGGAGTGTAGTAGCCAAGACTGTGGATGCAATTTCAGATGTGAAGACATCAGATACACAAGATCTTATTTTGGAAGAGATTCGCACCGCAGCACGTGAGTACCCCTCGTACACAAGACTCCTCCAGAACGTTGCCAACGGCTTCCCCCAGTCAACGCTACATTCTCCACAATGACCTACTACCCTATTGGAAAATAAGGGAGGATTTATACACCGATGATGACCTTGTCCTATATGGTAGTTGCATAGTAATTCCTTAGTTATGCGACGCAGCATTTTAAGACGCCTTCATGACAGCCATTGTGGAGCGGAGTCGACTAAGCGTCGGGCTAAGCAGACTGTATATTGGCCTGGTATTAATTCAGACATAGCAAATACTGTCCATGCCTGCGAACCATGTCAGATAATGCAGCCAAGCCAACAGCAGGAACCACTATTATGCAACGAAAACCCCTCTCGCCCCTTCGAATCAGTATCGACTGATTTCTTTAGTGTTGCTGGGAAACCTTTCCTGGTGTATGTAGACAAACTATCTGGATGGCCTGTAGTTGTAAAATTTGGTACCAATATTACAGCGGAAGTAACAACACGACACTTCAGTCACATCTTCCGAGACTTAGGTGTTCCAGTAAGGCTGAGGACAGATGGTGGACCTCAGTTCACCAGCTCAGAATTCAAGAATTTTCTAACCCCAACATGTGATATCCACACCTTACTATCCCCAAAGTAATGGCCATGCCGAAGCAGCCATGAAGAAGGTCAAACATTTTATCCTAAAAGTAGCACCTTCTGGGAACATCGACACCGAAGATTTTGACAAAGGATTATTGGGAATACGGAATACTCCTAACTATGCTGGCCTTTCTCCAGCGCAGATATTATATGGCCAAGCCCTTCGATCATGCATCCCAGCCCATGTATCATCATTCAAGCAGGAGTGGCAAGAAAAAGCCAATGAATATGACCTTCGTGTAGCATCACGTACAGAAGCAGCCAAATTAAGGTACGACAGCCGTGCACACCCTTTGGAACCACTGAAGCTTAATGATAATGTCCGTATCCAAGACCCCATCTCCAAGCGATGGGATAAGACTGGCGTTATTATTGGGCATCGGTAGGTAACGAGACTACTATGTGAAGTTACCCTCAGGAAGAATATTATGGCGTAACCGCCGTTTCTTACGCCCTATACCTCATTCTCCTTCACATTTGCCTAACGAGACACAGCAATCTCCAAAGAAGAAGGATGTTGTCCCTGCTACTAGTCAACAA
>NC_090740.1:136559511-136562011 GCF_036898095.1 Palaemon carinicauda | reverse complement strand
CAGTAATTCGAAAAGATAAAAATTGTAGTGACCAAATTTTGGTTTTACAAAAATGTGGTACAGCAATGTATAGAATATGTGAATACACCTTTTATGGAATTTGTGAGTCCTGTGTTATTATGGATTTCCTCTTTATTATGTTATCATGATTTAGTCTGTTAATGAACATAACATGGGCAAATTTATTGTTAATGGAGTCGTATGAAATGTATTTCCAGTGAACAGTGTGAGTACTTCCAGGGAATGTGTTGTCACCCATGTCTTTTATCTTTCTCTTGGATTTTGCAATGCATAGAACAGTTGGGGAGGGAGGAGAAGGATGTCAATGGATTGATAACAAGAAATTAGCAGACCTAGAGTATGCTGAGGACGCTATCCTTATCAGTAAAACGCCACAAGACTTGAAAAGCTTGCTTATCAAAATGTATAAAATATCACATGAGGTTAGACTTAAGATAAATAGTAGAAAGACAGAAATAATGTAAACATAAAATGTAATGGAAGAAGGAACACCACTGTAAGGAGAAATGATTTATTAAGTAGAGTCATTTGAATATTTAGGATCCATGCTCTCTAATGCACGGTATTTAGAATTGGAGTTGAATAAAACATTGAAGAAAACAAATAAGGCAATAGCTAGGTTGAGTAAAATTTAGAAATGATCTCGCTTGAAATTAAACATAAAAATCAGGCTATATATCAGCTTAGTGAGATCGGTGTTACTTTATGTAGATGAGTCATAGTATAATACAAAAAATATCCAACACATTTTGTAGATTTGAGAACAAAGCCCCAAAAGAATATTTGTAGTTGATTTACCTGATCTGATTAGAAATGAAACTATAAGAGAGATTACTCGAGTGTCATATGTGGACGAAATCATGGTGGGGTATATGGAGATGGTTTGAGCATACTCGTAGCACTCCCCATGAGAGATTAGTTCACCAAACTTTCAACTAGGCTCCATAAGGCTCTAGCAGAGTTGGAATACCCAAGACATGGTTGAGGACTAAGAAGCATGAATAGAATGTGATGAATGAAGAGGTATTAATTTCAAAGGTCAAACATACAGATTACTGGTGAAATCCAACTAAGGCCCTTGGTGTCAATAGGCGTAAGAGGTGATGATGAGGACAATGATGATAATGATGGCAGTTGGCACTATATATCAACTACGTAGAAGCCCTTAGTTCCAGTCATCCCCCCCCCCCTCTCTCTCTCTCTCTCTCTCTCTCTCTCTCTCTCTCTCTCTCTCTCTCTCTCTCTCTCTTGGAGTTCAAGCGATTTTGTTTGAAAAAACTGCACACACTATCGCGAAGCCGCTTGCAATACTCTTAGAAAAAAGTGTAATTTAGACATAAATTAGCATATATAACCCCTATTTTCAAAAGTGGATCAAGACTAGAGGCAAGCAATTATAGACCTGTTAGTCTAACATCACATACTAAGAGAATGTATGAAAGGGTAATAAAAAAGGAAACAATGAATCATTTGTTTAAAACTAATTTGTTAATATAGGTCAACACGGTTTTGGGCCCGCAAAAAGTACACAAACCCAACTGATAGCATACTATGAAAACATATGCAAAAATATGATAAATGAAAAGGACACAGATGTGGTCTATCTAGATTTTTTAAAACCCTTTGGCAAGGTAGACCATAATATATTAGAAAAAAAAAATAGAAAGCATGATATTTTGGGAAAGATAGGAAAATTAATAAAAGAATTTCTACAAAATAGAAAACAGATAGTGGTTGCATATGACGAGAAATCAGATGAAGCTCAGGTAATATCTGGCATGCCACAGGGTACGGTATTAGCTGCACTGCTGTTTGTTATAATGATCTGACATAGACTGTTATGTAAAAGACTCTGTAGTGAGAAGTTTCCCCGATGACACAAGAATAAGTAGAGAAATTACTTGTGATGAAGATAGGAACTCATTACAAAGAGATCTAAACAAAATAGATGAGTGGGTGGAGATAAATAGGATGATATTTAACTCCGATAAATTCGAATCAATAAATTATGGAAACAGAGAAAGAATGGTATATGCATACAGGGGACATAATAACAAGACAATCACTTACAAGGAAGCAATTAAAGACCTTGGTGTAATGTAAAACAGGAATATGTTGCACAACAACCAAACAGAAACACTGCTGGCTAAGTATAAAGCAAAAATGGGAATGCGATTATGACACTTTAAAACAAGAAAAGCTGAACACATGATTATGTTGTACAAAACTTATGTACGTAGTACACTCGAGTACAGCAATGTGATATGGTACCCACACTACCAAAAGGATATTGCACAAACAGAGAGTGTACAGAGGTCCTTTACTGCTAGAATAGAAGAAGTTTAAGACTTCGACTACTGGGAAAGACTGCCATTTTTAAAATTGTACAGTCTAAAAAGGAGAAGAGAATGCTATATGATAATATAAGCATGGAAGCAAACCAAAGAAATTACTGAAAACATCATGGAGCTAAAAGTAT
>NC_090740.1:136547011-136557011 GCF_036898095.1 Palaemon carinicauda | reverse complement strand
AAGGCCATGAATGAAATCAAACACCTGCCGGTGTATGGGAGCAGGGATCCAAGGTCGAGGTCTACCAGTAGTGACGTCACAGAGGAGGGTGGTGTTGGAGTCTTCAAAGGGGAAATCTTCCCAACGGAGGAATGTGCAGGATGTCCTACATGCTTGATACTCTGGATCCTGTCGTTGGGCTTCAGCTTGGGCGTTGTAATCCAATCCAAGTCGAACAGCAGCCAACGTGTTTCTTGACAGGGCATCGGCAACGGGATTCATTTTCCCAGGGATGTATTGAAGGGTGAATTGTATTCAGCCACGGCGGAGAGATGTCGGCGTTGACGGGCGGACCAGGCATTAGACTGTCGAGTGAAGGCGTGCACCAGAGACATGTGGTCTGTGCGAATGGCGAAGGGCATACCTTCTAAGAAATGGTGAAAATGATGGACAGCCAAGTTTACCGCCAGCAATTCTCGATCGAAGGTAGAATAACCCGATTCTGCCTTTGACAGTTTTCTGCTGAAGAAGGCCAATGGGCAGGGCGAGCCGTTGACCACCTGTTCGAGTACTGCACCAATAGCGACGTCGCTGGCATTGGTGGAGAGACGGAGAGGGGCATGTGGGATAGGAAAAATGAGAGCCGCAGCAGTTGATAGGGCCTTCTTTGCATTGCAGAAGGCTGCTTCTTGAAGGGGACTCCACTTCAGGTCCTTTGGCTTGCCCTTGAGCGAGGCGTAGAGGGGAGCAAGAGTGGCGGCAATGGCTGGCAGAAAACGGTGATAAGAGTTGATCATGCCCAAAAATTCTTGCAGAGCTTTGACAGTCGAGGGCGCGGGGAAGTCCTGAACGGCTGCTACCTTCTCAGGGAGGGGATGGACTCCTTCAGGAGTGATGCGGTGCCCTAAGAACGACACTTCGTTGGCCACAAAGGTACACTTGTCGTACCGGACTACAAGGCTGTTTTGTTGAAAGCGGTCGAGCACGATGCGCAGGTGACGGAGGTGTTCCTCTTTTGTGGAGGAGAACACAAATATGTCGTCCACATAAGATACACAGAAGGGGAGGTCCCCTAAGATGCCATCCTTGAGACGTTGAAATGCGGTCCCAGTATATATATATATATATATATATATATATATATATATATATATATATATATATATATATATATATATATATATATATATATATATATATATATATATATATATATATATATATATATATATATATATATATATATATATATATATATATATATATATATAAATGCAATAGACAGACATGAAAGTTTAGTTCAGATGAAAGTTTATTCGATTCTCTCAAAGAATGTATTTTGAGATATATAATCGATAGCAACAAATACAGGTTTTCATTGTTGTTTAAAGAAAATAATCTTTTATATTTCGAATCAAGAGTTTTATATCATAAAAAAAAGATTAGTTTGTGCTTGATAAAGATTTTCGATTATACTCATTGGGAATTTTGATATATGTAACTTTTGGAGAAGCATTAAATATCAGTGCTAATTTGACGTTACAAAACCAACTTATTAATTTTTCAGGCTGCTATGTTTTTTTTTTTTTTTATCCACAAAGCTTGTGTCATCAGCTCAAATAGAGTTGACTGCTTTTAGTAGAGGTGGGTTGTAATTAATTGACTTTCCTGGTTGATCGTTGGCGAACATATAACCTAAATTTGGTATCTGATTGGCTAAATTCATTATTATTATTATTATTATTATTATTATTATTATTATTATTATTATTATTATTATTATTATTATTATTACTATTGTTGTTAATTTTATTATTATTGTAATTAATATTATTATTATTATTATTATTATTATTATTATTATTATTATTATTATTATTATTATTATTATTAGCTAAGCTAGAACCTTAGTTGAAAAGTAGGTTGCTACAAGGGTAAGGGCTCCAACAGGAAAACCTCCCAATGAGAGAGAGAGAGAGAGAGAGAGAGAGAGAGAGAGAGAGAGAGAGAGAGAGAGAGAGAATAAACTGGCTATACTATATATACTCATGATCAGCACCAAGCTCACTCTCCATCAAGGTAGGACCGGAGGGGTCAGGCAACGGCTGCTAATGACTCAGCAAGCAAACCTATTGGCTCCCAAACACCTCCTTCATCCCTGGGTCACAAAGATGGCGATGTTACAGACACAACTATAAAGTATAGAGCTAGAGGTATCCTGAACTGCCGTTCAACAGATTGCTAAAAGCACGGACTTCTCCGATATGGTATCACAACAACAGAGAGAGAGAGAGAGAGAGAGAGAGAGAGAGAGAGAGAGAGAGAGAGAGAGAGAGAAAGAGAGAGAGAGAGAGATAGGTGTTGATAACTGGAATCCTTTTTTCTGATGAATAGCTCCTCGAATGTAATAATACGATTCAAAACTGAGCTATCCATACATGAAGAAGCTCTTGTTTTAAGATTCAAATAATTCAGTGTTTGTTTCATAAGCAGTTTTACCAAGTTACACATGAAAAGAATTCCTTTACACAAATACTCAGTGGGAAGTGGATATAAAACTTAGGGTTTGTTTTTCTATTCATTTCTATATCTATAAAATGCCATTGTTTATAATTTATTCATAATTTCAAGTGAAGGATATAATTCCTGTGTGGATTTTTTTGATAAAACTGTGATCATATTCTACAAAATTCCTTTAGCTTGAAGCTGGTAGGTATGTTTTGTACTTTACTTCTGAATTCAGTCCTGATCTTGATTATTATGATGAAAACCTGAAGGACTTATATTCGTTCTATTTCTTCATACAATCTAAAAATATTTTAAGAATATCAGGAATTTTAAGATATTTATTGATGGTTTGTCCCGTAGACAAAGGATAAAAAATTTCTTTCTTGAAATTATTGCATTTTGCCCAGATTTTATATCAATTGGGATTAGACCAGTTAAGTAATACAAATTATTTTACAGTAATCTTTTTAATTACTTATACATTATTCTTCTAAATCATAATGAGATTTTCTTCTCGAATAACCTGAACACTTTTGTTAACTTTTACCTTTTTAGGACTAACATATTTTGCGTATATTCATAGTGTCTTCAGGAAGGAAAATATTTTGAGAAATCTCTATTTTCGCTTCCACTAATAAGATCTTCCAATAGGCAAAGCATAGCTGAAGTTTATACAGTATCAATAGATTTTTCATAATCTATAAATGTTATACATAAGGGTTTATCATACCCTGCAAATTTTTATAGTAGATATATATATATATATATATATATATATATATATATATATATAGAAATAAATTTCTACCTCATACTTGGGATCGAACGCTAGCCCCTTCTAATGAAAGGCCAGGTCGAAACCAACCATGTCACGAGAGCCCATAAAAGAATTGGAACCTGACGCTAACAGCTGTCCGAGGATTTACCTGGCGAGACATCAGTCTCTTACCAGCGAGTTTTACCCAATTCCCCGGGCCACCACGTGACACAATTGGTAGTAATTCATTCAAATTACCCCTAATGAGTCAATATGGATAAATATCAACACAACATCGTGTTCAAAATAGAAATAAATTTCTACCTCATACTTGGGATCGAACGCTAGCCCCTTCTAATGAAAGGCCAGGTCGAAACCAACCATGTCACGAGAGCCCATAAAAGAATTGGAACCTGACGCTAACAGCTGCCCGAGGATTTACCTGGCGAGACATCAGTCTCTTACCAGCGAGTTTTACCCAATTCCCCGGGCCACCACGTGACACAATTGGTAGTAATTCTTTCAAATTACCCCTAATGAGTCAATATGGATAAATATCAACACAACATCGTGTTCAAAATAGAAATAAATTTCTACCTCATACTTGGGATCGAACGCTAGCCCCTTCTAATGAAAGGCCAGGTCGAAACCAACCATGTCACGAGAGCCCATAAAAGAATTGGAACCTGACGCTAACAGCTGTCCGAGGATTTACCTGGCGAGACATCAGTCTCTTACCAGCGAGTTTTACCCAATTCCCCGGGCCACCACGTGACACAATTGGTAGTAATTCATTCAAATTACCCCTAATGAGTCAATATGGATAAATATCAACACAACATCGTGTTCAAAATAGAAATAAATTTCTATCTCATACTTGGGATCGAACGCTAGCCCCTTCTAATGAAAGGCCAGGTCGAAACCAACCATGTCACGAGAGCCCATAAAAGAATTGGAACCTGACGCTTACCTCCAAGGCACATTAAAAAAAAGAAGAAAAAACTAACATGGAAATATAACATGATGCAATACCTCATGAAAGCATAAAAAAAAAAAAAATTATGCAAGCCCTTGTTTTCAAACCTTTTATTGCTTGTACAAAATACTAAAATAATTTACATAGGATTTTGTAACAAACTGCTTGAAAAAAAAGTTAATTCTTGAAAATAACATAAATTTACATATACTGACTTCAATGATAGACAAAATTATGAAAGTATTTTACAATTTACATAGAAATAATTATACCTACAAGAGAGGAACTCATCTTATGAGCTGGCTACACACCTCTTAAACACACAAATAAAATACATGAATAAAATATATACTGTACGATAGACCAGCTTCGTAAGAATATATATATATATATATATATATATATATATATATATATATATATATATATATATATATATATATATATATATATATATATATATATATATATATATATATATATATATATATATATAGAATGCCTGACAAAACCCCCACCCGACTAAAACCCCCACCGACGAAACACCCACTGACTAAACCCCCACCCGACTAAAACCCCCACCGACGAAACACCCACTGACTAAACCCCCACCCGACAAAACCCCCACATGACAAAAACACCAACCGACAAAATCTCCACATGACAAAAAACCTACCCGACAAAATCCTCACATGACAAAAACCCCACCCGACAAAACCCCCACCGACGAAACCCCCACTGACAAAACCCCCACCCGACAAAAACCCCCACATGACAAAAACCCAACCGACAAAATCCCCCCTCGACAAAAGCCCCACCCGACAAAACCCCCACATGACAAAAACACCAACCGACAAAATCTCCATATGACAAAAACCCCACCCGACAAAACCCCCACCGACGAAACCCCCACTGACAAAACCCCCACCCGACAAAACCCCCACATGACAAAAACCCCAACCGACAAAATCCCCACTCGACAAAAGCCCCACCCGACAAAATCCCCACATGACAAAACCCCCACCCGACAAAACCCCCACGGACGAAACCCCTACTGACAAAACTCCCACCCGACAAAACCCCCATATGACAAAAACTCCAACCGACAAAATCCCCACATGACAAAAACCCCACCCGACAAAACCCCCAGATGACAAAAACCCCACCCAACAAAATCCCCACATGACAACCCTCCCCCCCCCCCCCCCGACAAAACCCCCACCGACGAAACCCCCACTGACAAAACCCCTACCCGACCAAACCCCCACATGACAAAAACCCCAACCGATAATATCCCCACATGACAAAAACCCCACCCGACAAAACCCCCACATGACAAAAATCCCACCCGACAAAATCCCCACATGACAACCCCCCCTCCCGACAAAACCCCTACCGACGAAACCCCCACTGACGAAACCCCCACCCGACAAAACCCCCACTTGACAAAACCCCCACTTGACAAAAACCACAACCGACAATATCCCCACATGACAAAAACCCCACCCGACAAAACCCCCACATGACAAAAACCCCACCCAACAAAATCCCCACATGACAAAAATCCCACCCGACAAAATCCCCACATGACAACCCCCCCCCCACCTGACAAAAACCCCACCGACAAAACCCCCACTGACAAAACCCCCACCCGACCAAACCCCCACTTGACAAAAACCCCAACCGACAATATCCCCACATGACAAAACCCCCACCCGACAAAACCCCTACATTACAAAAACTCCCACCCCACAAAATCCCCACATGACAAAAACCCCACCCGACAAAACCTAAATTTTAGTTATAGTTGGTCATTGTTTTTATTTGTTTACCTTTTAATGAAAATTTTCGGCATGATGTTAGCTTAAACTATTTTAAATATGCATATTCAGGATCTGTATCAAACAATAGTTGATTTTCAAATGCTTTACTAACAACAAAACGTATAAAAATTAGCAGTTTTAAAAATATTTATTAAAAATGATAGGATTACACAAACCTTTAAAAGCCTTTTGTTCAGAGATAAAGATAAAAAGTCAGAATTTATATATTCTTATATTTTTCGCTACATCATTAAGAAATTCTTCTATATCTTTTGTGCCATAACTAAAATCAAGACAAAGTCATTGCAAACATGACTGCAATTTTACAGTTTCTCGTTTCTGTTTCTTACGAAGAGGTTCTCCTATGGCATTCTTTTCTAAGGAAGTTTTAACCAGCACAGCATCTTTATTCAGAGCTTCAATTACAGTCCAAATTGTGGGGTGACTGTAACCCTCAAGGTATGTGAAAGAATTATTCCATGTTTCACATAGGTTATTTGTACGGCCTTCATCATTAACAGTTGCTCCATACACACTCCCTTTTTCAGGAGAAAAAAATGGTGGGATTTGTCGTGATCGACACTTAGTACCCGTCACATAAACAGAATCAAAATATTCCAAAAGAGGTTCAAGATGGGCTGGGCAATTCAATTCAAGGAAATTTAGGCCATCTATGATTTTATCAGCTGGCAGAAAAGCTAGTCCATCAATCATTCCACAAAAATGCCTAATAGATTCATCTTGCTTGTAAACATTGCTTAGTCCTAAGCTTTGTACTTTCCGCCACGTATTTTGTGTCAAATGATAAAAGCATGTTTTAGTATGAATATGAGGTCCTAATACATTTTTAATTGCTTTTAAGAAAGGTTTTTCTAAGTCAGACATCGTAGTAACTGGATTCATATCTAACCCTAGTGCCTCTCCCTTTTCCAAAATAGTCGTAAGAAATTCTTGATATATTTCCTGTGATTTGCCGGAAAGGAAACCATACACATAGCTTATTGCTGAGTCACCGATTGGGGCTCTAATAACAAAAAAACTGTTCAAATAATGCAGGTGCGGACAAAAAGGTACCATCCATATACCAAACATCTGCCTTAGCTAAATGATGCATTGTGTCTTTTGTAGCAAATATAATTATTCGATTGCTGGATTCAGCACCATTATCATTAAGAAAAGACGCAGAATTTTCTCCTCGAGTCATAGTCCACTCTCCTGAAATTTCCAAGCCCCTCAACGATTCTGGATCCGTAGGGCATCCTTCTTGTCATTTTCTTTCAGCATGCCTTTTAATAGTATTTAAATTTCCCATGGCAAGTCTTCCCTCTTGTGTCATACTCTCCAACGAATCTGCTACAATCCGACTAGTATTTCCCCTGGTTGACTTGGCCTGTTGATAGAGGGTTGTATGCATTTTTGCTGCTTCCACTGATCCTTCATCTAGCTCATGATTATGATTTTTGCTTGAAATGATGGCCCATACTTCTAAATTTGTTGTTATTTTTCCATTACAGTTCAATGCTAATCTTCTAGAACATTCCCATCTCTTCGTAGTTTTACTGGGGAACTTTTTTGTATTATATAGCCATTATAACACAATTTCTCTCCACCTTTATTATTGCAGAAAACTTCCATGATGAGCAAGCAAGACAAAACTAATAAAGAAAAGTTCATATACTTCCAATGTATACAGAAAAAAAAAATCCTTGTAATAAAAACAATTTTCTGTAAGCAGTAGTTTATTGGTAATAGGTACTTAGCAAATTTTTTATAAGTAGCAGTTTATTGGTAATAGGTACTTAGCAAATGTTTCGTAAGCAGTAGTGTATTGGTAATAGATTGTCGGGTGGGGTTTTTGTCATGTGGGGATTTTGTCGGGTGGGGGTTTTGTCGGGTGGGGGTTATGTCGGGGTGGGGGGTTCTGTCAGTGGGGGTTTCATCAGTGGGGGTTTTGTCGGCTGGGGGTTTTGTCAGTTCCCCATATATATATATATATATATATATATATATATATATATATATATATATATATATATATATATATATATATATATATATATATATATATATATATATGACAAGAATGAGATATTTACTGTATACTAGAGTAGCTTCGTAAGAAAATACACACACACACACACACACACACACACACACACACATATATATATATATATATATATATATATATATATATATATATATATGTATGTATGTGTGTGTGTGTATAAATAAATATATATATATATATATATATATATATATATATATATATATATATATATATATATATATATGTGTGTGTGTGTGTGCGTGTGTGTGTGTGTGTATAAATATATATATATATATATATATATATATATATATATATATATATATATATATATATATATATATATATATATATATATATATATATATGTAAACACAAACATCATCTTTTCCATCTATGCCTACTGACTCAAAGGGCCTTCACTATATATTTGCCAGTGGTCTCTATATTATGGATTTAATTCAGCCCTTCCCAATTCATCATCTCCGACTTCAGGCTTCCTAGCCCTTAGCTATGTAGGCCCGGGTGTTCCAAATCTTCTTGTACCTCGTGGAGTCCAGTTAAATGTTTGGTGAACTAATCTCTCCTTGGGAGTGCGAATAGAATGCAAAAACCCTCTCCATCTACCTATTACCCTGATCTCATCCCCATATGGTAGTCGAGTAATCTCTCTTACAATTTCTATTTTAATCATTTCCTGCTATTCAACTCCCAATATTCTCCTGAGAGTTTTAATCTCACATTTACCAAATCGGTTGGAGATGGTTCCATGGCCATACCATGAATCATGTCCATACAGTGACACCGATCTCACAAAACTAACAAATAAACTGATTTGTATATGTAACTTCAAATTATTTTATTTCCAATTATTGCTTAAACTAGCCATTGTTTCATTTCTTTTTTTAACCTTTCATTGAACTTCAATTCTAAAGACCATGTATTAGATATTGTATTTCCTAAATATTAAAAAAAAATACCTCATTCATCTTTTCTCCTCTCAATGATATCTCATCTTCCATTGCATACTCCGTTCTCATCATCTCTCTTTCTTCTATTTATCTTGAGCCCAACCTCTTGTGGTATTTCATGCATTATGGTAGGCAGGCATTACAGATCCTGTGGTGTTTTGCTAATAAGGACAGTGTCACCAGCTTACTTTAGGTCAGATTATTTCCTAATACCATTCTAATCCAATCTTTCACTATTATCTCCAACTGTTCTATGCATTACAAAATCCATGAGGATAAACAACATAAAGGACAACTCATTCCTTTGCGCTATTACTCTATTCACTGGAAATTCCTTTGATAGAACTCCAGTAACATTAACTTTGGAGTGGCTTTGCTAATGAAATTTTTTATTCAAATTTATCTATTTAAGCAGAATTCCATAATTACGCAGAATTCTCCAAAATATTGACCAGTACATAGTATCAAAGGCTTTTCCATAGTTCACTAATGACATTAAAAGTTGATTTCTATAATCTACTCTTTGTTGTACATGTCTCAAAATGAAAATTTGGTCTGTACAACTTCTATCTTTTTGAAATCCTGCATGCTCATCTCAGCTTTTCATCACTCTTTCTCTCTAGTCTCTTTAGAGTAAGCATGCTATAATATTTCATAATAGCTGACGTAAGTAAGATGTAATTATTGCAATCAGTCAGGTTTCCTTTTTAGCCATTTTCACCAGACTCCTAATTTCCATTCATCCGGTTTCGCTTCTTCGTGCCTCATTCTACACAATAATCTTGTAAGTATTCTGGGAGTCACTTTAGTTCAAACTAGTATCTTATTGGCAGTATTTCAATCAAAACCGTGCTTTTTTTTTCTTTTTTTTTATGATAGCTTCGACCTCAAACACACTGAAATCATTCATGGGCAAGTCAAGGTTTTCATCAC
>NC_090740.1:136532011-136537011 GCF_036898095.1 Palaemon carinicauda | reverse complement strand
GCACCCTAGCAGTACCAGCTGAACTCGGTTGAGTCCCTTGTTAGGCTGGAGGAAGGTAGAGAATAGAGGTCCCCTTTGTATTGTTTCATTTGTTGACGTCGGCTATCCCGCAAAATTGGGGGAAGTGCCTTGGTGTATGTATGTATGTATGACAAGAGGAAATGATAGAATAGTCCCTATTCCCATGTGTTGCAGGTTACTAAGAATCTCTTGGTTTATAAGTACTAAGGAAAAATTTAGAATTGGTAATTGGAATGTTAGAACCATGAATCAGTTTTGGAAGTTACAGCAAGTAGAGAATGAATTTACAAAATAGTTTGGATGTCTTGGCTCTAAGTGAAACGCGTTGTTAAGGATAAGGAAATCTTATACCAAAAGGAACATACATATATATATATATATATATATATATATATATATATATATATATATATATATATATATATATATATATATATATATATATATATATGTGTGTGTGTGTGTGTGTGTGTGCGTGTGTGTGTGTGTGCGTGTGTGTATGTGTGCGTGTGTGTGTGAGTGTATATACAATTATATGATATGGTTCCGGGGTCTGAGCACCAAAAAATATATTATGCGATTTAGGCTCCCTGGTCTGGGCACTGAAAATAAATCATAAATTATACTATGGCCCGTGATTGGGTACCAAACATATAATATTATATATACTACGACTGACAAGTTAATCTACCTCTTGAATTCTAAACTCCCTCGTTTGCTTTCACGTTGAAACTGTTACACTTTAAAAAATTAATAAATGAATTCTGATACCGTTAGATAGCTCCCAAACAGCAATATATAATACACTGAATATCCAAATGTCTCTTAAGTACACTCAAAATTAAACTGGGTAACTACTTGTAAGTATCAATTAAAACGTATATAAAACTTACTGGCTTCTTATCAGGAAACAAGTGGAATCTGGTTCTTGAAAATGATGATTGAAATAATACACTCTTTCGGTAGTCCGCACATATACTAAAATTCCCGTTCGGTTTTTCATGAGCAAGAATGGAGAACTGTAACGATTAGAACTTTGTTTGGCTTACTTGTTTTGTAACAAATAGTCCACTTCTTTCCCCATGACCTTTCGGTGATATAGCCACAGTCGATAGGAGCATTGTTTAAATGTTCTTTCAGTTGTTTTGAGGTGTATCTTATGCCTCGTCAGGTTGGTTCGTTTCGGGACGTCTGAGACAATTTCAGGGAAACTTCTAATTAATTGGCTTAATACCTCTTCTTGCTCCTGTTCCAAATTAGTTAATTTCTCTCCCAAAATCCGAAAGATAGACGAATGATTCACTTCGCTTACTGCCCCTACCTTATATCAATTGTCGTCTTTCGTGGATTGTATGGTTTGTGCCATAGATATTTGCGAAGCATCGGTCTCGTTTTCGCTCAGTTACGGTTTCAGTAGGTTGACGTGTACTTTACTTTGATTTTTCCTTCGTCCTGGGGTTTCAATAACATAGGTCAGGTCACTGACCATTTCCAAAATCTTGAGTGGTCCATGAAAGTTGTTGGTGAGGGGGGAATTTCCTTATTGGCTGGAAAAATAATACCTGTTATCATATCTAAAACTGTTTGTCCTCATTTTTCACACAGAGCCTTTTCTTCATTTTTCCTTGACTTGTCTTGAGGTTCTCTAGAGAAAATTCCCTTATTTCGCCAATCTTTTTCATGAAATTCTTGACATATTCTCCATCCGTGTCCTCTCAATCCTTCCATTTTTCTGCTAACTGAAATACCATTTCGTTCAGGCTACCTCCCACACTTTCTTGATAAGCATTACATACCTCAAATAACATCAGCGGTAGTCCGGTGTCACATTCATTCCCCGTTTTATTGCAGAGCTTTGTTAACATACTGTTTATTGTTTGAAGAAGACTCTCTAATGCAGCCTGGGTCTTCGGAAGATAAGCAGTTGATAGTTGTTGTTTCACATTCAAATGTTTCATCACGTCCTGAAATAATTTTGACAAGAAATTCGTTCCTCACTCACTTTGAACGATATCCGGTATACCACAATGACTGAAAAAGTCTAGTAACTTCTCGGCGATTATCCTGGCACAGATGTTCCTGACGGGTATGGCTTCTGAGTATCTCATTACTGGACACAGCAATGTTAACATATATTCATGAACTTTTTTCGTCCTTGGTAAAGGTACTACAATGTCGATCATCACCTTGGTCAAGGGTTTTCTTTGCACTTCTATCAGGTGTAAGGGAGCTTTCTTAATGCACTTGTTTGGCTTTCCAGCCAATTGACATACATGATATGGATGGTAAAACTGGCTCATGTCCTTTTACATGCCAGCCAGTAAAAGTGTTTCATTATTTGCTCCATCGTCTTCCTTATCCCCATATGTCCCATTTAATGCACGACGGCAATCATCTGCCTTCTCAACGGTATAGGAATTAATATCTGCCAATATATCCCCCATTCGGCATTTCCAGGGATACTGGTGGGTCTATGCTTCCTCATAGCCAACCTATGAGCAAGATAATAACACGTTGGAGACTGCTGTGCCTCCATCTTGTCTACCACACAATACAATAACTCTGTTAACGTTGCAGCCTTCCGTTGCAATCTTATCACCCTTTTCCTACTCACTTGTCCTATTTTTAATGTTGAATTTCTATTTCTTTCCATTCCATTTCTTCTTCGTCCTCTTGTCCACTCGTTCCTCTTACCTCAGGCCTACTTGGGAGTTCTCTTCTTGTGTATCATCAAGGGATTCCTCTTCTTCGTAAAACAAATCCTGCAAGTTCATTGTTCCTTTGATTTCTTTTCTTTCTTTTTCCTTTAGTCCGCTCATCTATCGTTCCTCTTCACTCAGGCCTATTCGAGAGTTTTCTTTTTGCGTATAATCAAGGGAATCCTCTTTAGAAAACAAATCCTCCAAATTCATTTCTTCCAGGTCCATTTTTTCTGTGTCCTCTTGCCCACTAATCTGTTGTTCCTCTTTGCTCGGGCCTATTTGGGAGTTCTCTTCTTGTATACTATCAAGGGAATCCTGCAAGTTCATTGCTCCTTCGATTATTTCTTCTTCTTTGCCAGCCACTTTCTTCTTCATAATCCTAGTCGTAACATAACTAGGAACTAGAGACGGGTAGTGCTCCTCAAGTTCATTCATAGGACAATACTTCAATGTTTTCTCCGTTAAAATAAGACAAGGCACGATAGGCGCTCCACCTACCTCATTATCCAGCAGGATGTCTGTTCCTTCGATGTCCATTGAATCCTTTACCGCAAAATCAAAATTACCTGTCACCAACTCGCACAACAGTTTTAAACAGCAAATAGGGGTGACCTCACCTCCTATTTCTTTCAGAATAATTGAGTCCCTTGTGAGAGACTATTACACCAACAGGTGCTCCCCTTACCACCACACCATGGTTACAACCCTTATCGCGTAATATCCTGACCGTTGCTCACTCACTCTCGACTATTGCTGCTAACTTACTTTCATAAATATATGGTTTAAGCAGCCATACTGTTTGGGTTCGTCCTGTTCATTGTACAAACGGTAGCTGGTTAATTTTTCTCTCCATCCTTTCTCGATTGCTTCTTATTCTTCGCATTCTCTGAAGTCGAATTATCCTTAATCACTTGGGCGACTGCTTTCGGTTGGTTTGACCAACATTTCTTAATGATATGGCCTCTCTTACAACACTTATAGCAGACAATCCTAACCTTCTTCACATCTTTCGTGGTACTTGCAGGAGGACTATTCGATGTTTGTTGTTGTGGTACTATTACTTTCTGCTTAGGGACAGTACCAGTGCTACTTCCGTTGTAACTGTTGAACTGGTTCCCGTAGTTATTACTGAACTGACTTCCATGGTTCAGCGAATACTTGATACTTAATCGAAACGATGATGTAGAAACTTTGTGCCCAAGTAGGGTTTACGACTGATAATATTATAATATTCACTCAGCAAACCGGCTTTATCAAGTTTCTTGACCTTTCTCTCTGAAGCGCATTCGAATTTATTCAGCTATTTCTCATAGATACTGCTCTAGTATTATCAATTCTACTAAATCAGCCTTCCCATTTACTTTAGCAGCCTCTGTCCATCTCTTAAAACATCGCCGTATCTTGTAATCGTAATCCAGGAAAGTAATTTTCTCATACTTTTTTAGAATTCGGAACTCTTCATTATGATATTCAGGGGTTATCTGATACACTTGCAGGACACTCACCTTCGCTTATTGATACTCCATCCTCTAGTCCTTATATAAGGATAAGTAAGCACTGTGGCCCTTTCCAAAGAGCACACACTGCAATAACACAAACCATTTATCTTCTGGCCATTTCATCCTATCTATGAGAATTTCAAAATGATCAAAGAACTCATCTGGAAACTCTTCTGTGAAGCATGGTATTAACCTCTGGGTTTCCGACACATTAAACACGGGTTCGGGCTTAGCAGGAGTTATCTCTGTATAATGTTGCCAACTGAGCACGGGCGTGCAGCAGCTCTAAGTCCCGATCATACCTCGCTTTTTCCTTCATTTTTTCCTCCAGTCTTCTCTCTTTTTCTTTTTTTTTCCATCTCTCTCGCATGTCCTTTATCTTCTCTCTGTTCTTATTCTCGTCTTGCCATTTCCATAGCATCCATTAACTTTGCATATCTTGCAATCTTTCGGGCTTCCTCTCGCTCATCTTCTCACTTTTCTTCGATCTTCAACCTAATCAAATTCTCTTCTGCTATAATTCATTGAATCTCAGCCTCAACATCCCTATCTGTTTTCACACTTTTATTTTGTAGGTTAACCGGCCTTCGCTTTGTTAAAAGTTCTTCCTAGCTTCCTCCAAGAGTTCACAAGTGGCCACGATATTCTCTTCCAACTACTTTCCCGAGTTTATCAACGCTTCCAAGGCTAGACACTGTATTTGGGCCTTAATCATCCCACTCGTAGCATGGCCGCCACATGTTATCAAGATAGAGAACCACTGAGCTTTAGTTACATT
>NC_090740.1:136514511-136517011 GCF_036898095.1 Palaemon carinicauda | reverse complement strand
AAGACTAGAGAACAAAGGTTTTATTTTGTAGTGTCCTTCTCCTAAAAGAGCTTCTTGCCATAGCTAAAGAGTCTCTTCTACCCTTACAAAGAGGACACTAGCCACTGAACAACTAAGGTGTAGTAGTTAACCCTTAAACTCAGAAGAATTGTTTTTCAATCTCAGTGTTGTTAACTGTAGGAGGATAGAGGAGAATGTAGAAAGATTATACCAGACTATTCAGTATATGTGTGGAAAAAAGAAAAAATGAGCCGTAACCATTGCCTTATTGCCTTATTGTTTGTTTGGCTTCCCCCAGGTCCCTCAGTGTGATGCACCTCGTATATCCACCAGAGAGTTGCTAATGCATCTTCCGGTGTATTTTGCATCTTCCAGTCTTGAATGGTCTGGGATGCATCTTAGGTATTTATCGAGCTTATTCTTAAACACATCTGTGCTCACTCCTGATGTGTTTCTTAGTTGGGCTTGCAGCACATTAAATAGTCGCTGCATTATCGATGCTGGTGCTTAGTGGATTAATGTCCTGTGTGCCTTCCTTAGTTTTCCTGGTATATTTTTTGGCACTATTAATCTACCTCAGCTTGCCCTTTCTGATATTCTTAGCTCCATGATGTTTTCAATAATTCCTTCTATTTGCTTCCATGATTGTATTTTCATGTAGCGTTCTCTTCTCCTTTCTACACTGTATAATTTTAAAATTTGCAGTCTTTCCCAGTAGTCAAGGTCCTTAACTTCTCCTATTCTAGCAGTATAAGACCTTTGTACACTCTCTATTTGTGCAATATCCTTTTGGTAGTGTGGGTACCACATTAAATTGCAGTACTCGAGTGTACTACGTACATAAGTTTTGTAAAGCATAATCATGTCTTCAGCTTTTCTTGTTTTAAAGTGTCTGAATAACATTCCCATTTTTGCTTTACATTTAGCCAACAGTGTTGCTATTTGGTCGTTGCATAACATATTCCTATTCAACATTACACCAAGGTCTTTAATTGCTTCCTTGTTTGTGATTGTCTCGTTATTAGGTCCCTTGTATGCATATACCATTCCTTCTCTGTTTCCATAATTCATTAATTCGAATTTATCGGAGTTAAATACCATCCTATTTATCTCCGCCAATTCATATATTTTGTTTAGATCTCTTTGTAGTGAGTTCCTATCTTCATCACAAGTAATTTCTCTACTTATTCTTGTGTCATCGGCGAAACTTCTCACCATAGAGTTTTCAACATCACAGTCTATGTCTGAGATCATAATAACAAACAGCAGTGCAGTTAATACCGTACCTTGTGGCACGCCAGATATTACCCGAGCTTCATCCGATTTCTCGTCATTTGCAATCACCATCTGTTTTCGGTTTTGCAGGAATTCTTTTACCCATTTTCCTATGTAGAGGTATCCAATGTGAAACTGTCTGGCCAGTCAAACGAGACAATAACTTTCTAGCGGCAGTAACTAAACGGGTGGCTGATTCCCTAGCCAACCTACTAATTAGGTTAATACAATATCCATTGCTCCATTTGTCTTTGAGGCATTCAATTAGCCTTGAATGAGGGACCATAACAAAACGTTCCCAATAATCAATTCATGCTATACTTATGCATTATTTTTTCTTTATAATTACTCCAAATTTCCAATACTATACTATTTCTTCATATAATTTTTTTTCAGGGGGGGGGGGCGCTTCCGAAAACTGAACACGTGGTCATTATGATTCCTTAGTGATTTACATATACTTCTTACTTTATTTCTTATTTCAACTAAAACTTAAAGGATGCTTTTTATTCTCTGCTCTTATAATAATTATCTTATCATAGTCTCTTATTCCAAGTCCTCTAAAGTATCGACATTAAGCTTCCAGTAGTCCTACAGCAGCTATTTTCCAGTGATGAAGTTTATTTTTATTCATATCCTGTATTCCATTCATGCAATATACAGTATATCAACTGAAGGATCTCGATCACCATATCTTCCATAAGTATGAAGTTTCAATATAATCATTGTTTCCCATAACACTGAAATTTCATGCGAAACTCTCTCTCTCTCTCTCTCTCTCTCTCTCTCTCTCTCTCTCTCTCTCTCTCTCTCTCTCTCTCTCTCTCTTTGCCGCTTCTGATTTATTTCCAAGATTGTAGTGTCATAAACCCTAGCTGAAGAAGTTGTATTGTTGGTCAGCGGCTCTCGTAAATTCCAAGATCTGTTCGTGTAACTGGCTACTGGCTCTATCGACAACGTCATCAAGTATTTAGTATCGTTCTTCTTGAGCTTTGATTCTCTGTATCGTCTCGCTGCGATGCATCAGGAGAGAAATGGCTGATTTGATTGTGAGGTTTTATATCCGGGTAGCATGACCTATCTAGCTTTCTATTGACTTGTATTTGATCCTATGACTCTAGTATGATAAGTGTTTCTTCCAAATGTATGAAATTATGGCTACTTATCAAGTGAGTCTTACTATAAAGTTGCTTGTTTTCTCATTGGTTGTTTACTTCAAGAGAAA
>NC_090740.1:136502011-136504511 GCF_036898095.1 Palaemon carinicauda | reverse complement strand
TATGTGGTCACTTGGTTTGTTTAACTTTGCACATTAATACACTTTGACACTTGCGAATTACGCACGTTGGTAGAATGTTTTCCTGAATATTTCCTGCAGACTTTAGCATCATTCTTAGAGTTGCAATCTTTTTCAAGATGTCCATACCTCGGACAGCGATAGCAGGTGATCATGTGGTATCAATTACGTATGTTTTAAGTACCCCATCGTAACAAAACATTGTCCCCATTATCACAGATAGCCCTTTGAACTTCAGGATCACATTTCAGCACATAGTGGGTAGTCCCAACGGAAGCATTTTTCTTCAGGACTACATTTATCTTTTCTTCTATATTTTGGATTTGGTTCAGGCAACGATTTCCTTGAATCAAATCATTTACTATATCATCTTCTTCATTGTTTTCCGATTTTTCTCGTTTCAGTGTCGGCAACTAATTTTGTTTGCAGCCTTTTCTCTGATCATTTTGTTTGTAGAGTTTACAACATTATTTCCATTCGAAGTTGACCCCGTATAAAGTTTGGGAATATGTTTAAGTGCCGGTTGAACCTCGTGTTTTCTTTCAGTAATTTTAGTTGTTGTTTTTATTGATTTGATTACCAATAGATTTTTTTCTTTAACTTTGTCAGCATATTTCTTTTTATCCGGTTTTTGGTCCATAAATGATTGAAGTATTGCCTTAATTAATTAATTAATTTACTTATTTATATTAAGATTTTTATCTTTCACACTGAGGTCAATAGTGTAGGTGGAATTTGCTGTTTGTGCGCTAAGGTCCGCAAGTTTGTTTTCCAATTCAGCGATTCTAGCGTCTTCGCGAAGGGCCTTCAATTTTGTTATATATAAATTTGCTTGTCTGGCTTCACCTACGCAGTGCGGGCATAACCAATCTAGGTTTTTTTCGTTCATTATCAGTGTTACGACCCTTGTCTGGTCGTGGTGCAAGTTCTTATTGCACGAATAGGAAGGACAGTGATGGATTTTATATCTGCTATAGAATTGGTCAGTGGTAATGAAACACTTGGGAAAATTCAACAATATTTATTAATATCAATTTTTTGAAAAAGCCGACCTTGTAACTACCTAACAATTTAACAACTTAACACTAAACAAATAATTAATAATTAACACTTAACAACTAATGGTTAGCAATTATCACTTAAATAACAATTAATAATAAACACTTATTCATTTGATGATTAACAAAAACTAAATAATTAAAGACAAAATTCCCCCACACTCTCAATGCAAGAGGGTCAAATATCTAAATTATTTAACACACATTCGATAATTAAGAAAAATCCCTCGACGGAAAACAACACACTCTCAACTAGAGAGAGTGAAAAAAAAAAACTTAGAAATTAAACAAAACACGCATGGATATTCTCACACTCCTTGAGGCTGGATAAAGACCATACCCACAGCTACAAAGATAGCGGCTCCAACGGAACACTGGTACTGTAAGGAGTACAGCTCCGTAGGATCCCTCATAAAAGGGAGGAGGGGGGGCATCTCTCCCGAGCCCACCACAAAGCCGGGATTTCAGTGTCGGCTCTGGGGACTGCAGAAGAGAACACACAGGAACTGTAAAACACTGAAGGTGGTAGATTTGCACCTGCAAAAAGCCGTCAACAGTGGGTGGCGCAATCCTCAAAAGGCTAAATAGCGAGCAGCAGCAGTAGGTCCTGGAAATTTGAGCCCTGACTGTTCCTTTAGCAATCGAGTTCCTCACTGGTAAACACCAGTGTCTCTTTTCATCCAAGGACTCAGAAAGCACAGAAAAAAAACAAAGCATTAAACTAGACACTTATAAATTATCAAACGAGCAGTGAGGAGGTTAAAGCTGCACTTTAAAAAAAAAAAGACAAAAATTACAGTAATTTTATATAAAACAAATAAATGTAGAAACAAGGCTGATTAAAAAGAAATTATGTTAACCCATAATAATCAGTGATGCCTGCTACTATATACACACATTTCTTGTGATAGATGTTATTACAATCACATTCTATCCATTTTGCCCGGTGTCCTTCCGGGGTTTCACATATGAGGCATAAATAGTTATGGACTGACATAGTGTACTGTTTCTTCTCACTTAGGTTTTTACATTAGATTAACTAAAATCTTTCCAATGATAGTCTAAGCGAGAAAGAAAAGCTAGAACATGACTCAGGGCAAGTGTTAAACGGAGCTCCACGCATAACACGTCCACACCTCAGCAACTAAATAAAAAGTCTATGATATTTAGACCGACTCCTAGAGACACAAGATTATGGGATATTAATGCTAAAAGTACCTTATATGTAAAGCAGTATAGGCAGGAAGATTAATGCTGAGAAATGTGTACAAGTTGATTAAAATATATATAAATATGAGAATATCAACTCGACCTGGACTTAAGTGCCAAAAAAAATCTCTTATGGTGGTAGAATTATTAGAAAAATGGAACAGGAAAGTAATATTACCCTCATAAGTCAACGGCCAGCTGGTGACAGAGGCCTC
>NC_090740.1:136489511-136492011 GCF_036898095.1 Palaemon carinicauda | reverse complement strand
ATATTTTTTTTTCATTTATCTATTTTTTCCTTATCAATTGAATTTTGATAATCTTATAATTCTTTATATCCCGATTTTTTTTTTCTGGCCAGCCCTATGAGAGTCAAGCTTGACTCATTGGGCTGGTAAAGTTCCTTCTTTTAATAATAATAATAATAATAATAATAATAATAATAATAATAATAATAATAATAATAATAATAATAATAATAATAATAATAATAATAATAATAATAATATATTTGCAGTATAGCATATAGTGCAAATAGATAACTACTGTATACAATATATCATACTAGTAGTTATTTCCAATATATTTTGGGTATCCCTGCCCAGTTATTTGCTGAGCCCAATCCTATATTGAAAGAATATAACTGGTTGGATTATCTTACAATATTAAATATCTAAAGGGCTGGAGTGTTACACTCCTAACCCCTAAAGGGTAGAACCCATATCGTGAGTCTCCCTGATCAGGAAATTCTATGATTTAATTTTGTAAGGGAGGTCACAACAAATAGGTTGGGTCGGATACACAAATATATGTCTTTTATTTTTCTTACTCTAGTTAGCGTCATGCCAGCTAGACTGTGCCATCACTGCTTGCCACAAAGGCAGCACGATGGCTGAACTACTTATATAAAATTATACAGAAGCCAGTAATTAACAAAATAGCATATGCTGCAAATAAAAAAACTATAGTATGATCATAAAGTAGTTATTTCTAATATATCTTGGGTAGCCTTGGCGAGCTTCTGCTGGTACCTCTCCTATATTGAAAGAATAGTATTTCTGCAATATTCTGATTGAGGAATCAGTCATCCTTACCCCACAGTGTTAGAAATAAAAAGGGACTGTGACTTATACACTTTTCTACCCCTAGGGGTTAGAACCCTTTTAGTTGGAGTTACCTCGGTAGAGGAATCTCCCTATAGCTAACAATGAGGGGAGGTAACAACAGTTGCTTACATGGGATACACAAGTATGTGTCTCCTACTATCCTTCTATAGCTTACTGTCCTAAGTTACTTTGTTAAAAAATTACTTTTACATATTGATTATCAGTGATATAATCATTTATATACTCATTTTGTTCTTCTTTCTTTACAGGAGGAACACCAGATGACTTGTGGTGCAGTCTTCTGCAAGATCAAGAGTAAGGGTTTTTACGGTCATAATACTTGCAAGTTTCATGGCCCCTACAATATTATTTTCGAACCACTATATTTTTGGAACCCGCAGGTTTGTAATGTATGTCAGACCTTAATATCTGAAGGTTTCGAGAATCCCAAGGCAAGTAAGGCACCAATTACATCTCCCAAGGGCCAGATACCCTTTGGGAAGGAGGGTAAAATGTCCCCGGGGGAAGAAGGGAAAAATGCTGTGCCGGAATTGTTTCCGCCAATGCCGGCTCTCGAGCCATTGACGTCGACATCCTTATCTCCTACCCTCTATTAGAGGGGACGGACCAATTATTGGCCCAAGTGGTTAATCTAATAAAGAGCTTTTGCAAACAACAAGAAAAGCTGGAAGTAAAATGCAAGATAGAGCCTAGTAAAGCTCCACTTGTTGCTTTCCAAGGGTCATACAAAAGACCCATGGATCAAGACTTCCCGACATACTACAAAACCAATCCCTGGAGGTTTGCGGAGCTGATGCAGATTTTAAATGGCAAACTCTACATCTCGGAGAAGATAGGTGCGGTTCCTTTGAACAAAATCTAATTTTGGCCAAGGTTTGACGCTTTTCCTAATTGTTTTGTTTGACTGAAGGATGAATCACAGTCAAGGAAAGGAACGATATCTAAGGAAGTCATGATTCTCGACCATGATAAAGCACAGGCTATCCTGTCAAGTAGCCTGGAAAAGGCTGGTTACTCGGTGTCGAAGGTATCTACACTGGGTAACAGGCATCCTTCCTTCTTTCATATTTCAAATAAGCCATATATATTAATACATTAAAGTCTGGATTCTCTTAACGACCTCGGGATCTTTCTTCGTGGTGGAATGGTATGGTCACTGGCATACAGATATCCTGGCGAGGGTTCAAATCCCCGTCGGTCCGATATCATAGTCTTTGGGAGGTTCTGCCTTAGGCTCTGATCCCGAGGTCGTTAAGAGAATCCAGACTTTAATGTATTAATATATATGGCTTATTTGAAATATGAAAGAAACACGTTTAAATGTGCAAAAAATTTATCATTAATCGAATGCCAAGTCCCAAACCTACCAATTAGCTACGATGGTGAAGATGGGTTGATTTCAATTCTAAGTACAGAAAACCTGAATTTGACAGATATATGTATAGAAGAATTGTCATTGACTTTTATCTTTCTTCGTGGCGGAATGGTATGGTCACTGGCATACAGATATCCTGGCGAGGGTTCAAATCCCCGCCGGTCCGATATCATAGTCTTTGGGAGGTTCCGCCTTGGGCTCTGATCCCGAGGGCGTTAAGAGAATCCAGACTTTAATGTATTAATATATATGGCTTATTTGAAATAT
>NC_090740.1:136447011-136484511 GCF_036898095.1 Palaemon carinicauda | reverse complement strand
CACTCATTACAGGATACTGTTCATTACCCCGCTGTCCTCTTTTGATGGCTTAGCCATTGTCTTTCTTTAAGATGGCACCTTGCAACCTTCCTTTGCTTGTAGGTTGCCGGAGCCAGCCACACTCCCTCTCGAGCCATGTCTTTGGCTGACGCCAGAGCATACTGCCGCCAACACACATCATATGTCCGCAACTGCCGGCCCAGAGGCAGCCAAGATGGCTGCCGGCGACCATGATGGCCGTGAGAGGGATGTCCCTTCTGTTCCCAAGGTTGTTCAGTTCTCCCTTGGACTGCTGCTACAGGTCCTGTTGCTGGGGTACTGCCGGACAGGCCGGCAGAGATAGTGCTGACTCAGTTGGCAGCACGCCGACTCTACTGGTACTGCTGGACTTGCCGGCCGGCAGTGTATCGGTGATACCTTGTCAGCAATAGTACTGTAGCTGCATGGAAGCCTGAATGGTACATTCTCCCCTTTCTATTAGAAATTTCTTTCTAGAAAAAGACAGTCAAATTAGACTTTTACATCCTTAATTATTGTATACATTCACAGTAAGGAGTAGCCTTTTTTCCATGCTATATCTTTCTCTAGCTAGCATGCCGGGTATCCCGGTAAGACCTAGCTATGCCGGCTACATGCCGGTTGAACTACTGTATATCTGATACAGGTAGCCAGTATATCTGGATTATAGAATATACTGCAGATAGAAAAGTACTATATAGTCTATACTAGTAGTTATTTCCAATATATTTTGGATATCCAACACAGGCATTTGCTGAGCCCAATCCTATATTGAATGAATATGATTTTTTCAATATCCTGATTAGAAATCAGTATTAGGATTACCCTACAATATTAAACACTTCAAGGTAGGAGTAATACACTCCTAACCCTTAAATGGTGCAGCCTTTTTCCTTGAGTCTCCCTGATCAGGAAACTCTATATTTTAATATAGTAGGAAGACTACAGCAAATAGGCTGAGTGGGATATACAAATATATGTCTTTATTTTCCTAGTCCAGCTGGCTTCATGCTAGATGGACAGTACTGTCATATGCTACTATGAAGGCAGCATAATGACTAGACTACAAAACATGATGTACAGTAGCCAGTAAATTGCAATATAGACTTATTGCAATTACAAAACTACAGTACCATGATACAGTAGTATTTTCTGACATACCTTAAGTACCCTTGTACGAGCATTCTGCTGGTACCGTTCATATATTGAATGAATATTTTTTTTCAATATTCTGATAGAGAATCAGTCATCCTGACCTAACAGTATTAACATTATTTCGGGACAGTGATTTGATACTTCTCTACCCCTAGGGGTAAGAGTCCTTTTACTTGGAGTACTCTATAGAGAAATCTCCATGTAGATAATACTGAGGGGAGGCAACAGCATTTGCTCACAGGGGTACACAAGTATGTATCTGCTATTATCCCTTTATTGCTTACTATCCTAAGCTACTCTATTGTGATGGATATTTACATATTGATTGTCAATGGGATAATTCATTGTATACTCATTTGGGTTTCCTTTCATTACAGGAGGAACACCAGATACCTTGTGCTGCAGTCCTCTGCATGGCCAAGAGTAAGTATTTTTGCGGTCATAATATTTGCAGGTTTCATGCCCCCTGCAATATTATTACCGGATCCCTACATTATTGGATCCCATAGGTTTGCAATATATGTCGGACATTAATGTCCGAAGGTTTTGAAAATCCCAAGTCTACGGAGATTAGGGATAAAGCTCAATATAAATTATGCAACTGGCTGAAAGCCTTTCAAAAGATCTCTCCGGGACCTTTCCTACCTAATGATAGGATGCGTAAGCTACTATTTCTGGAAGCAAGTGAGGAAACAGTAGTGCCTCAGGAGCCAACTACATCCCCTGACGGCCAGAAAACCTTTGGGATTAAGGGCAAGAAGTGCCCCAGGGTAGAAGAGGAAATCGTTGTGTCGGAATTTCCTCCGCCTATGCCGGCTATAGAGCCATCGATGTCGACATCTTCGTCTTCTACCGCTCTATTGGATAATGTGGTACAATTATGTAGGAAGCTGAAGAATCAAATAGAGAGCTTTCGTAAACAAAATGAAAAGAAGGATGTAAAACGCAAGATAGAGCCTCGTAAAGCTTCTCTTGTCGCTTCCAAGGGGTCAGTCAAACGACCCTTGAATCAAGACCTACCAACATGCTCCATAACCAATCCCTGGAGGTTTGCGGAGCAGATGCCGATTTCAAATGGCAATCTCTACATCTCAGAGAAAATAGATGCTGTTCCTTTGGACAAAATTCAATTTTGGCCAAGCTCTGATGCTTTCCATAATTGTTGGGTTCGACTGAAGTACAAACCAAAGTCAAGAAAAGGAAGTGAACCAAGGGAGGTCTTGATTCTCGACCATGATAAGGCACAGGCTATCCTTTCAGGTAGTCTAAGAAAGGCAGGTTATTCAGAGTCAAAGGTAATCTCACTAAATAACAGACACCCTTCCTTTCTTGCTCCTACTTCACTCTCATTCCCCTTTATGGGGAAGGCATTTACTTTTGTTGCCAAAGCGGTAGAGGTGGGTAAGCCATGTCCCACACTCGATGAGTCCAAGCCTTTGTCACCAGCTTTTCCCAGACAGGAAAAGGATTGGAAAGAAGTCCATTTGACATTTTCAGTAGGAAAATTAGACAAGGACATCGGAAGTCGACAATTCAAGGTATGTCTCTCAAAATTGTCTGATTAGCTCTTGTGTAATGAACATGAGCCAATGGAGAGACTTGCGATATCCCTTTCTCTACAAAACTACATAGAGTTGTGTTCAACCTACGAAAGCACCCCAAATATGCTCATGGTCATAGCCAAAATGCATATGGCTATCTTGGTGAAGGACCTTTACGCCTTTATGAAGGCCAGGAGAACATGTAGAGAGTTTGTGTTAGCTGACGCAACAGTGAAACACGAAACAAGGAAGCTAATATCTTCCAACATTTGGGGTAAAGACCTCTTCTCACACGAGGTCATTAAGGAAGTAATTAAGAACGCCACCATGGAGAACATAAGTCTTCTCTAAAAATGGGGCATTCCTTCAAAGAGAAAATCTTCTGTGGCTGTGGGTCCCCAACCTAAAAAGAAGATCGAAAATGCTGGAAATAACAGGGCTGCTCAACAACATCCCACTATTCCAGTGACCACGATGCTACAGGCAGATGGTCAAAAGTCTAAGCCTACTAACTACTCGAAACATAAAGACGTTTCGGCTAGGAGGAACTTCTCCTCAGGATCGCAAGATCTTTGATCCTTCGGTCCAAAGCCTATTGAAGATGAGCCATTGATGGGAAACAGAAATGTCCCTACCATCATTTCCTTACCTTCTCCTACAGTTCAAAACCCTCCTGGAGAAGTATACCTGAGAGCTATAGAGCATACAGGTGGTAAGAAAAATATAGCTCATCGAGTTCCTGGGAAGGCTTCTTTGTGTTCACGAGGACTCAAGATATCAATGAGTCATTTTGAACTTGTCGCCACTCAACAAGTTCATAAAAAAACAGCAAGTTCTGAATGTTAATCCTTCTGTTCATATGGACCTTGTTCAAATAAGTGGTGTTCGTACTCTTGTCAGGGGTTTCAATGTTTAAAAACCATTGAAGCCCTCAGTCACATCAACTCTCCTCTCCTTTGGAAATATAAAAGAAGCTCGTGAGGTCTGTCAAGAGACTCAGGTATTCAGTCAGAATACCAAAACGGCAACAGAAAAAAGTGCTAAACTTTCCCCAGTTCACTATAGTGACACACCTGGTGCTAAGGGCACACCGGAAAGATGCATTAAGAGCTTAGAGAAAACACGCATCAAACGTTTGAAGAGATAAAACAAAATGACATCGGGCCCTTTTTAATCGCTTCTCTAACAGAAATTAGAGCACGAAAGTCCCAAGACTGCTGGTTCTTTCATGGGTGGGGAAGCCCCCTCCACACAGATCAGACTCCCTACGACTGATTTGGGACACCGAAGCGATAATAAGACGTCACATTCGAACATCTCATTCAGTCTTGGTGAAGTTACTCATCCGTCTCTAAAAAGGATGGCACCTACCAGCAGTTCATTTACAACTGATCCACAATGTGATGGTGGATACTCTATTTCGATACAAAACGATAGAGTTGGAATGGTCCATGGGCGCAGAAATATTCCCTCCCAGATGGGAACAAGTCCCGGAACTGCAATTCGACCTCTTCATCATGAGCGTCTTCAAGAAACTACCTCGCTATATAGCCCCATATGAGGATCCTCAAGTGGGCCTGATAGACTAGATGAGGCTGGTCGTAGCTCTGACCCTAAGTATATTTCCGAAGAGTCCGAAAATTAACTGCATTCGTTTTATCACAGAGAACCCAAACCCTTCATTTCATGATTTTTTCGCTCTAGCGGTTAGCAAAAGGATTGGGATCTCAAAAGGCAATATAGAATTCTTAGAAGAATACAAGGCCAAGTCAACTAGAAGACTATATGAGTCTTCCTGGAAAAATTTGGTTGCGATTTTAAGCAAAAGTACCAAAAGAAATGTAAATAAACTCCTGTCTGTCCTTCTTTGTCCACCTTCATAGCCAAGGTCTGGCGGCCAATACGATAAATACATGCCAGTCAGCCTTGACTAGGCCTCTCTTATATGCCTTTCCATTGGATCTGGTGAATGAAATTTTTAATAAGATTCCAAAGGCATGTGCTACGCTTAAGCCCGCGGTACCTCCAAAGCCCATCGCTTGGTCTTTGGACAAGGTCTTACATTATGCCTCATCTGTGAACAATGAAGATTGTTCTCTTGAGGATCTAAACCCAAAGGGTTATTTTTCTGTTCGCTATCCCCTCCGGGGCTAGAGTTACAAATGAGAGTCACATTTAGTTCTTGGTAGTGGGAGAACTGAATCTATTTCCTGATCAATCCTTTCTCGCTAAAAACAAGCTACAAACTAAGAGGTGGGGTCCCTGGAGAATCTACCCTCTGAAGAAAGATTTCTCTCTATGTCCTGTAGAGTGTCTGAAGGTCTATCTTCGTAGAACTTCAGACTTCAGGGGAGTAGAGCTCTTTAAAGGAGAAACTTCTGGATCAAATTTATCCATAAATCAACTAAGGGCGAAGCTCACCTACTTTATTCGTAGAGTGGATCCGGACAGTACTCCCGCAGGTCATGATCCGAGAAAGGTTGATTCATCACTAAACTTCTTTCAGTATATGGCCTTTGAGCGCCTTCGTACATACACTGGATGGAAATCATCCAAAGTGTTTTACAAACACTATGCAAAACAAGTGCATGAACTGAAACACTTCGTAGTGGCGGCAGGTACTGTATTGAAACCTGCCCCCTAATTACTGTAGTAAACAGTTTTTGGTTTTGGACCTCACATGTCCTCGCACATGTAACGGATGAGAATCATCCAGAGTGTTCTACATACACTATGCTAGACAAATCCATGGTCTGAAGCAATATGTGGTGACGCAAGTTAGAATATTTAACCTGCCGTCTAAATCTACCATGAACAGCTAATTGACTGGGACTATCAAATAAAGGGAGAAGAGGTCACCCTTCTTAGGAGTGACCTCTTTTTATTAAGTTTTACCATGATAACACTAGCTCTGTTCAAAATCCAAGGTGTGGAATTATACATATAGCACCAGTGCCGGTGTACGAAGTACACAGTGCAGATAGAAGTAACCAGTACAGGAATTATGAAGAGAATTTGTTTTATAATTTTCTTCAATCTGAGCGTAGCACTCATCATTTCTTCCTTCAAGAAGGAAATATAGTCTCTGTACTTGTTACAGTTATAATCCCATTATCATACTACATTCGTTTAACTGAACATCTTTTAGTCATTTATTAGTAATAAATGTTTATTAGAATGTAGTGCGTCCACCTTCGCCAGATAATTGTATGTATACATGCCAAAGTTCTTCAACTTACCAAAGTAAGTATCCCTTATATATTTGTATACATCAAATAATAAATATAAAAGACACTGATGTTATTTTAGCAAATATACAACTATGACACTATTTGTATATTCAGTGTGTACTTATGTTTGGTCATACTATGTATGTTAACCTCAAGATCCCTTTTCTACTGTCTAGAATGACTCCTCCCTGTAGAAGGCAGGAAGCACTAACATTGGTTATGATTATTGATGGTGACGAATAACGGTAACATCCCTTGTCTCATGTGGTCCCCATGACCATAGAAAAGGTTGCTATAAGGTTAAGGCACTGATTAAAAATACACAGATATACTAATGCTCTGGTATGCTTCCATCACGACGACATGCCTTGAGCCCAAAAAACGTATTTTGAGCGAAGCGAAAAATCTATTTTTAGGTGAGATGGCCATGTCGTCCTGATGGACACACCCATCTTTTCTAAAAGAAAAGATCATCAAAATATCCCTCCCGTGGTACTGTATCTGTAACAACACGCTCAATGCTACAAGGAATGTCCGCCGTCGTGGGAATGGCACTATTGTATTCCCAATAGTATTACGAGAGTGAGGAGAGCTTTTGGACGGCTCGCTTTTGCCACATCCTCCTTGAAGCCAAAACGCTGTTTGGGGTGCAGATTGCTATGGAGGCGTGTGAAGAATGCGTCCGCTGATATTATGCGATATCCTTTTGAGAAATTTTGAGGATATTCGCGAAAGGAGTTAGAATTCTGCATACCCAAAGGTAAAATTCTCTGGGAATATCACTGTAGTACATATATCCCTTGGGAAGCTAATTTAAGGAACTTCCATCAGGACGACATGGCCATCTCACCCACAAATAGATTTCTCGCTTCGCTCAAAATCCGTTATACACACACACACACACACACAAACACACACACACACACACATATATATATATATATATATATATATATATATATATATATATATATATATATATATATATATATATATATATATATATATAGGTACACACACACATATATATATATATATATATATATATATATATATATATATATATATACATATATATATATATATATATATATATATATATATATATATATATATATATATATATATATATATATATATATATATATATATATATATATATATATATATATATATATATATATATATATATATATATATATATATATATACAGTATATATATATATATATATATATATATATATATATATATATATATATATATATATATATATATATATATATATATATATATATATATATATATATATATATAGATAGATATATATTCTAAAACAGAACACTTCAAACATTTATACAAGAATTAAATATCTTGAAATTTAAAACTAAACTAGACCTTACACTTAAGGCAAATTAACGCTTCAAGATCAATACAATCTCTAGATTTACTAGAAATTGATTTATAAAAATATGTAATTTCGACAATTATTGAAAAATGATACATAAACACTTGAAGATAAACAGTAATTCCCCTTTGATATAAGTAACTGTTACTCCTACGACCTTTGGGCTCGCACAAGGTTAAGCAAAAATAAATGCACTTCACTGTTCAACCAAATCACACAGAGCCAGTCAGAAAAAAGTTATTTCACATTTTAAACCCTACTTACAAATACACTTCACTTCTTTCAACTTAACTACAAAATATAACCAATGCTTGATCACACACTATACATGTTTGACAGAAATCATTTAGTGTCTGGATACAGGCTGGTGAGAGGACTGTTGGACTTATGGCTCTGTCATAATGTCAGAATACATCTATCTCTCTAAAGTAGTGTAAATGGATTTTGAGCGAGGCGAGAAATCTATTTATGGGTGAGATGGCCATGTCGTCCTGATGGAAGTTCCTTAAAGTAGCTTCCGAAGCGATATATATACTACAGTGATATTCCCAGAGAATTTTACCTGTAGGTATCCAGAATTCTAACTCCTGGCACGAATATCCTTAAAATTTCTCAAAAGGATATCGCATAATATCAGCGGACGCATTCTTGACACGCCTCCATAGCAATCTGCACCCCAAACAGTGTTTTGGCATCGAGGAGGATGTGGCAAAAGGGAGCCGTCCAAAGGCTCTCCCCTCTCTCATAATACTATTGAGAATACAACAGCGCCATTCCCACGATGGCGGACATTCCTTGTAGCATTGAGCATGGTATTACAGATACAGTACCATGGGAGGGATACTGTGAAGATCTTTTCTTTTAGAAGAGTTGGGGGGGTCCATCAGGACGACATGGCCATCTCACCTAAAAATAGATTTTTCGCTTCGCTCTAAATCCGTTTTTTGGGCTCAAGCCATGTCGCCGTGATGGAAGCATACTAGAGCATTAGTGTATCTGTGGATTTTTAATCAGTGCCTTAACCTTATAGCAACCTTTTCTATGGTCATGGGGAAAAGTCATTCTAGACAGTAGAAAAGGGATCTTGAGGTTAACATACATATCATGACCAAACATAAGTACACACTGAATATACAAATAGTCTCATAGTTGTATATTTGCTAAAATAACATCAGTGTCTCTTATATCTATTATTTGATGCATACAAATATATGAGGGATACTTACTTTGGTTAGTTGAAGAACTCTGGCATGTATATGTACAATTGTCTAGCGAAGGTGGACGCACTACATTTTAATAGACATTTATTATTAATAATAAATGACTAAAAGACATTCAGTAAAACGAATGCAGTATGACAATGGGATTATATCTGTAACAAGTACAAAGACTATATTTCCTTCTTGAAGGAAGAAATGATGAGTGCCACTCTCGGACTGAAGAAAATTCTAAAACAATTTCTCTTCATAATTCCTGTACTGGTTACTTCTATTTGCACTGTGTACTTCGTACACTGGCACTAGTGCTATCTGTATAATTCCACACCTGGGATTTTGAACAGAGCCAGTGTTATCATGTTAACACTTAATTAAAAGAAGTCACACCTAAGAAGGGTGACCTCTTCTCCCTTTAATTGACAGTCCCAGTCAATTAGCTGTTCATGGTAGATTTAGACGGCAGGTTAAATATTCTACCTGGCGTCACCACATATTGCTTCAGATCATGGATTTGTCTAGCATAGTGTTTGTAAAACACTCTGGATGATTCTCATACATTACATGTGTGAGGACATGTGAGGTCCCAAACCAAAAACTGTTTACTACAGTAAACAAGAGGCAGGTTTTAATACACTACCTGCCGCTACTACGAAATGTTTCAGTTCATGCACTTGTTTTGCATAGTGTTTGTAAAACACTTTGGATGATTTCCATCCAGTGTATGAACGAAGGCGCTCAAAGTCCATATACTGAAAGAAGTTTAGTGATGAGTCAATTTTTCTCGGATCATGACCTGCGGGAGTACTGTCCGGATCCACTCTACGAATAAAGTAGGTGAGCTTCACCCTTATTTGTTTTATGGATAAATTTGATCCAGAAGTTTCTCCTTTAAAGAGCTGTCTTCCCTGAAGTCTGAAGTTCTACGAAGACAGACCTTTAGACACTCTACAGGACTTAGAGAGACATCTTCCTTCAGAGGACAGAATCTCCTGGGACCCCACCTCCTAGTGGGTAGGTCGTTTTTAGCGAGAAAGGATGGATCAGAAAATAGATTCAGTTCTCAAACTTCCGTGAACTGAATGTGACCCTCATCTCTGAATAGGGCCACTATTTCACTAACTCTAGTCCCGGAGGCGATATGGAGCAGAAAAATAACCTTTTGGGTTAAAATCTTAGGAGAGCAATCTTCATTGTTCACAGATGAGGCATAATGTAAGACCTTGTCCAAAGACCAAGAGATGGGCTTTGATGGTACAGCAGAGTCTTGGGACTTTCGTGCTCTAATTCCCGTTAGAGAAACGATTAAAGAGGGACCGATCTCAGTCAGTTTTTATCTCTTCAAGTGTTTGATGCATGTTTTTTCTAAGCTCTTAACGCATCTTACCGGTGTGCCCTTACCACCAGGTGTGTCACTATAGCGAACTAGGGAAAGATTAGCATGTTTTCCTGTTGGCGTTTTGGTATTCTGAATGAATACTTGAGTCTCTTGACAGACCTCACGAACTCCTTTTATATTTCCAAAGGAGAGGACAGTTGTTGTGACTGAGGGCTTCGATGGTTTTTTAAACATCGAAACCCCTGAGCTGGAGAAAGTTGAGATTTCTAGAAGCCTATCTTGCATCCGTGATGCCCCAGGAATGGGGTCATCTCTTTGAATGCACATTGGCCGGACACTTTGGGTATTGCCCACTCCAGCCTCTTGATCAGGTATATTAATACCTGAACTATTTTTAGGCTTGAATTTGATGTGACAAAGTTCGTCAATCCTTTGAAGATACTTAGAACTGTGAGTCCGACACGTATCTTCCTTAGGATGAATGTTACTCTCTGTAACATGAGTTCTAGATAGGAGGAAGGGGGTTAGTTGACTGGAAGGTTCCGAAGGACACCTTTCAGGTCTGATAAGACTACGAACACCCTTAATTGGAACAAGGTCCATATGTTCAGAAGGATTAACATTCAGAACTTGCTGTTTTCTATGAACTTGTTGAGTGGCGACAAGTTCAGAATGGCTCATAGATGTCATGAGTCCTTTTCGTGAACACGAAGCAGCCTTCCCTGGAATACGATGAGCTAAAGTTTTCTTACTGCCTGTATGCTCTATAGCTCTCAGGTATACTCCTCCAGGAGGGATTTGAACTATAGGAGAAGGTAATGGCTCATCCTCAATAGGCTTTGGACCGAAGGATCGAAGGTCCTGCGATCCTGAGGGAAAGTTTCTCCTTGCCAAAATGTCTTTATGCTTCGAGTAGTCATTAGGCTTAGACTTTTGACCATCTGCCTGTAGCATCGTGGTCACTGGAATAGTGGGATGATGTTGAGCAGCCAGGATATTTCCAGCATTTTCAATCTTCTTGTTAGGTTGAGGACCCACAACCACAGAAGATTTTCTCTTTGAAGGAATGCCCCATTTTTGGGGAAGACCTATGTTCTCCATGGTGGCGTTATTAATTACTTCCTTAGTGACCTCGTGTGGGAAGAGGTCTATACCCCAGATGTTGGAAGATATTAGCTTCCTTGTTTCGTGTTTTACTGTTGTATCAGCGAACACAAACTCTCTACATGCTCTCCTAGCCTTCATAAAGGCGTAAAGGTCCTTCACCAAGATAGCCATATGCATTTTGGCTATGACCATGAGCACGTCTGGGGTACTCTAGTAGGTTGAACACAACTCTATGTAGTTTTGTAGAGAAAGTGATGTCACAAGTCTCTCCTTTGACTCCTGTTCATTACACAATAGCAATTCAGACAATTTTGGGAGACATACCTTGAATTGTCGATTTGCGACGTCCTTTTCTAATTTTCCTACTGAAAATGCCAAATGGACTTCCTTCCAATCCTTTTCCTGTCCGGGAAAAGCTGGTGACAAAGGCTTGGACTCATCGAGTGTGGGACATGGCTTACCCGCATCTACCGCTTTGGCAACAGAAGTAAATGCCTTCTCCATAAAGGGGAATGAGAGTGAAGTAGGAACAAGAAAGGAAGTTCATCAAGTTTATACATTCTTGGGCTATTGTTGATCAATTTTACACGGTTTTTCTTTATGATACATGATTCTATGATATTGCGTTTTGTTATGTCCTTACAATATAAAATTTCTTTTGCCCCTTTCTAATTAATAGTGTGATTATGGTTATTCATATGCTGAAAAAAACTACTTATTTGATTTCCTGTTCGAACATTATATCTGTGTTGTTTTAGTCTCGTTTCAAGGTCTTTACCACTTTGTCCTACATATCTTTTATTGCATTGATTACATGGGATTTCATAAACACATCCATTGTTTTTTACAGGTGAATTTCTAATTAACAAGTTGAGAAGGTGCCAGTAGATGAACTACTAAAATTTCTCCAGGAAGAAATAGAAAAATATACTTTCTCTGTTGATTCTAACACCATGATAAAATTTATAAAACTATGTATTAAGGGTTGCAAATTTGTCTTTGGAAAGAAATATTATGAACAAAAATTTAGCATGGCAATGGGCAACCCTCTGTCACCATTGTTAAGTCATTTACATCGACACGCGGATTCAGGAGTGGGCATCTTTCTTCAACCTCGACGTCGTTTCGCCCACATTCATTTTGACATTGTAGGCCCCCTACCCACATCACAAGGGCCTCGTTATTTGTTTACCGTCATCAACCGCTCCAGTTGTTGGCCTGAAGCCATTCCCATGGAAACTGTAATGTCCGCCTCATGTACATCTGCCTTACTCTTAGGATGGATTGCAAGATTTGGTATTCCCAAGCATATTACTTCTGACAGAGGTACCACTTTCACCTCTCAATTGTGGACATCAATAGCGAATCTCCTAGGCATCACCATCAGATCCCACCTCCAATGAAATGGTTGAATGTTTTCATCACACCTCAAAGCAGCTTTGATGTCCCGCTACAAGGACTCAAACTGGTTTACTCAGCTTCCCTGGGTCCTCTTGGGAACGTCTCAGCAGCTGAAATGGTGTATGGTGACCTGTTGGTCAACCCTGCCGAATTTTTCCCTTCTGCAACCTTCTCCAACGATCTCCAGCGCATACATCACGTCATGGGAAAATTTACTCCATGCTGCCAGACTTACAAGCCCACAGCGAAGCATCACATACCAACAGACTTGTACTCTGCAATACACGTTTTCCTACGCAACGACACTAGCAAGCCACCACTAATGACTCCTTACATGTGCCCTTTCCTTGTGATCCGAAGCAGTCAGAAAGTATTCCTACTAAACATTCGTGGCAAAGAAGACTTGGTCTCCACTGATTGTCTAAAACCTGCTTATCTCCTTCCAGATGAGCTGCCTACATTTCGCCTCTCTAGATTAGGGCGACCTATTTAACATGTACAGTATATTATTTTTAGGGGGAGCCATGTACAAACCGTTTATCACACGATCGTACATAGTATCAACATTTCTCTTTTTTGTATATTGTCTCCTTTGATTTTAGGTAAATTTCTCGAATGCAATTTCTCAAAAGTAAAATTCTCGAACTCAATTGCTCGAAAAATAATTTCTCGAACTATCATTTTCTCGAAACCCATATTTCTCGAAAACTGATATCTATTTTGTCAAGAAAATTAAACGGAAAGATTTTCATGCATTTCAAGGAAAAATATATCCTTTTGGGTTGACAAACACAAATGTTAAAAATTTATTGTAAA
This sequence comes from Palaemon carinicauda, assembly GCF_036898095.1. Taxonomy (NCBI): domain Eukaryota; kingdom Metazoa; phylum Arthropoda; class Malacostraca; order Decapoda; family Palaemonidae; genus Palaemon; species Palaemon carinicauda. The sequence continues at coordinate 136,471,283 of NC_090740.1, read as the reverse complement.
TGAAGGAATGAAAAAAAAAAATACAAAGTTTAAAGTTTTATTGTATGTATAAAAATATTGTCATTTAGAATGAAATGTAGTATTAAAATTTAATCAATCAAAATGAAATGTTGTATGCTACACTTCGTAGATATTCTACGACATGCCTCTCTTCATCTCTTTTCATTTTCTGATTTTCACTTGTTTTAGTCTCACTCATTTTCTTTTTTTACTTTGTTTTTCCATACTTAATTATTTTATCTAAAAAGAATAAAGTTAATATCTTTTATGACGTAAAAGTGTGATTACAAATAGGTACGTAGTGTATCGTGCATTATACGTACGCCCGTACATACAGGACATCACGGAATGCTAACCCTCTTTATAAATTGGTCTTTGGCGCTAATGGGATACTTTCGATTGTGTTCGAGAAATTTATTAGTTTATTTTCGCATAATTGACATTCGAGAAAATGATAGTTCGAGGAATTATTTTTCGATCAATTGAATTCGAGAAATTTACCTTCGCGCAATTGATTACGAGAGATTTGCCTGACACCGTCTCCTTTGTGTCTTCGCTATCCCCTCGCACTGATAACAACCTGAATCAACTAGTCTGTTTTTCTCACCGTTAAATGTTAACAGAAACCGTTGTTGGTTGAACGGGAAACATTCTGTTATATGTTATGGCCTTCTTGCCCGGAATTGATCTATATATAAACAGATGATCTGTAATAAAGTTACTCAGTAGCTTTCACCCTGCCTTTTTAGTCACAGCCTCTCACGACTCGTCACATTATATTGTTATAACAGAAGTGTCTATCTTTTTCATTACATGCTTACTCTTTGCGTAAGGAGAGATTTCATTAATAATTCTATGAACAGTTTTTAAACCATTTTCACATTTACTAAGTCAATTCATCTTATTTTACACCATAATACATTTTTTAAAAGCATCTTCATAGTTGGTTATGTTATAACTGGATAACTATGACCTTTAATTGATTATATCTCCATCATTTTCAATTATATGAAAAAAAACTGCTTAAACAAACATTATATATATATATATATATATATATATATATATATATATATATATATATATATATATATATATATATATATATATATATATATATATATATATATATATATACATGTGTGTATATATATATATATATATATATATATATATATATATATATATATATATATATATATATATATATATATATATACATATATATATATATATATATATATATATATATATATATATATATATATATATATATATATATGTATATATATATATATATATATATATATATATATATATATATATATATATATATATATATATATATATATATATATATATATATATATATACATATATATATATATATATATATATATATATATATATATATATATATATATATATATATATATATATATATATATATATATATATAATGGATTTTGAGCGAAGCGAAAAATCTATTTTTGGGTGAGATGGCCATGTCGTCCTGATGGAAGTTCCTATAGGGTAGCTTCCTAGGGTATATTACAACTACGGCGATATTCCCAGAGAATTTACCTTAAGGTACCCAGAATTCTAACTCCGGGAGCGAATATCCCTAATGAAAGGGATATCACGACATATCAGAGGACGTATTCTTGACACGCCACATGGCAGTCTGCACCCAAAACAGAGATAACACATCGAGGGGTCAATTGGCAAGAAACGAAAACGGGAAAGAAAAAGGGGGAGCCGGTCCCAAGGCTCCCTCTTCTCCATTTTCGTAAGCTTGCCTGGCGCCAATCATGGCACCATCTGTATTCCTTGTAGCGTACATGAGGTGCTACAGATACTGTATGTAGGGAGGCGTCCTACAGCCATTTCATAGAAAGGGAAAGGCGGGTCCATCAGGACGACATGGCCATCTCACCCAAAAATAGATTTTCCGCAAAGCCATGTCGTCCTGATGGAAGTATACCAGAGCATTACTGTATCTGTGGATTCTCAGAACGTGCCGTACTCCCCGGAGGTAATTTTTCCCAGTCGACTAGACCTAGAGACCTAAGATGTTACCGTTATACATCTTTTCAACTAACCATAAACCATGTTAGAGCTTCCTGCCCCCTAAAGGGAAGAGTCCTACTAGACTCTGTAAAAGTCTCGAAGAGTAAATATACCTATGTATGAATACCAGGCAAGCTAATATAGTGGTCTCACCCTATATTAAGTAAAGCATAGTTTGTAAAGAACCACTGCGTCAATATGAAATATCGACCAGTTCTCCGCACAATACTTGTATTGGACAAAGGTTTATATCCGCATAGGAGGAAACTTGTAAAACCGCCACCTTCCCCTTCTGGGATGGAGTCTTCCCGTTAAGGGAAAGCATAAACCAATGCAACATAGCTTGCATAAAGGAACAATTCTATTAGAATTATCCCAGATAAAGTACATAGAATGAATGCTCAATTATACCAATAAATTGACACAGGTGAAGGAGACGCAAGGTTCTCAAGAACAAGTTTATTGACAAACAATAAATAGACAGGTTAACAACAAATATATATATATATATATATATATATATATATATATATATATATATATATATATATATATATATATATATATATATATATATATATATAAGAAGAGGATAACCCAAAACTTTAAGCATAAGTATGATAGTAAACAGAACTTGTTTATCTGAAAGAAAACACATTATTGCCACTTTTAAGATACCGAGGTATCAAGGCCATAAAAGTCTGTATTACAAATCAATCACATTAGCGTTAGAAAATGCTCGGCACTCATGTCTGCACTTATGCTAGGTTCACCTTTGGGAATGGAACAGTCTACGTGGGCAACTCAGTGTCCTCACTTAGTTTGTAGTACCATATGTAACTACACACTCACCCTGGAATTAATCGTCCCAGTTAAAACCACTGTTCCTCGCAGAGTTAAACAGTAGGGTTAACAACACGACCCACTGCTACCACAGATCTCTTTAGTTCCTCTACTTGCTTCGCATAGTGGCGAAAGAACACTCTGGAAGACTTCCAGCCAGTGTATGAACGGAGATGTTCAAAATCCATACAATTAAAGAAATTTAAGGATGAGGCAACTTTCCTCGGATCGTGACCTGCGGGTGTACTGTCAGGATCCGCTCTGCAAATAAAATATGTGATTTTCGCTCTGAGTTGATTCAGAGATAAATTTGAGCCTGATGTTTCTCCCCTGAATAGTTGACCACCCTTGAAGTCTGAAGTTCTATGAAGATAGACCTTTAGGCATTCTACTGAACATAGAGATGCATCTTCTTTCAGAGGGCAGATTCTCCAGGGACCCCTCCTGTTGGTGGGTAACTCATTCTTGGCGAGAAACGTAGGATCCGGAAACAGGTTCAGTTCTCCCACATCCTGGAACTGAACACAACCTGCCTCTCTCGAGAGGGCTACAATCTCACTAACCCTGGCCCTGGACGCGAGTGCAAATAGGAAAATAACTTTTTGTGTCAAATCCTTTAACGCACACTCCTCATTGCTCAACAGAGAAGCGAAATGAAGAACTTTGTCTAAGGAACATGAAATGGGCTTTGGAGGTGATGAAGGTCTGAGCCTAGCGCAGGCTTTCGGAACTTTATTAAAGATCTCGTTAGCGAGGTCGACCGGGAAGGCATATAGAATGGGTCTTGTCAAAGCAGACTTACACGCCGAAATCGTGTTAGCTGCCAACCCTTGACCATAGAGGTGGATGAAGAAAGATAAGCAGAAGTCTGTCGAGATCTCCTGCGGATTCTTCGCCTTGACAAAGGCCACCCATTTTCTCCAAGATGACTCATATTGCCTTCTAGTAGATTTGCACTTATATTCCTCTAGGAAGTCTATGCAGGCTTTCGAAATCCCGAAACGCTTTCTCACCACTAGGGAGAGAAAATCATGAGCTGCAGGGTCCGGGTTTTCTGTAATGAAGCGCAGACAGTCGACTTCTGGACTCGCTGGGTCAGAACTGGATCTGGTAGCGGTACAAACTTCAGCCGTAGTTCCAATGCCAGGGGGAACCACACGCTGTTCGGCCACTTGTGGGCCACTATTGCCGCTACCCCCCTTGAAGGATCTCAGTTTGTTGAGGACCCTCAACAGAAGGTTGTGAGGAGGGAACAGATAAATCCTGGACCATCTGTTCCAGTCGAGGGACATCGCGTCCACTGCTTCCGCTAAGGGGTCCTCGTACGGGGACACGTACAGGGGCAACTTCTTGTTGTCTTTCGTCGCAAAAAGGTCTATTTGCAGTTCTGGGACTTGATTCAGAATGGAGGAGAATGATCCTGCGTCTAAGGACCATTCCGACTCTATCGGTGTGAACCTGGATAGAGCGTCCGCTGTCACATTGCAGACTCCTTGAAGGTGAACTGCCGACAGGTACCACTTCTTCTTTTCCGCCAATCGGAATATGGCCAACATCACCTGGTTGAGAAGTGGTGACCTCGATCCTTGTCGATTCAAGCATCTCACAACTACCTCGCTGTCCATCACCAACCTTATGTGGATTGAGTGATGCGGGGAGATTTTCTTTAAGGTAAGGAGTACTGCCATAGCTTCTAGAGAGTTTATGTGAAAGGTCTTGAATAGCTAGGACCAAGTCCCCTGGACTTTTTTCCGATGAGAGTGACCTCCCCATCCCTCCTTCGAGGCGTCTGAGTGAATCGTCACTGACGGGGGAGGTGGTTGAAGAAGAACCGACTTCTTTAGATGTCTGGCTTGGGACCAAGGCCTGAGAAGAGTACGTAGCCGAAGCGGAACTGGTCTTCTCAGATCTCTTCGTGCGTTTGATGCATAACTTCTCCAAACTCCGGTTGCATCCTTTAGCTGTGCTCTTAGCACTGGGTCTGTCACCGAAGCAAACTGGAGAGAGCCCAGTACCCTCTCCTGTTTGCGTCTTGATATCCTTTCGGAATCTAGAAGTCTCTTGACAGAATCCGCTATATCCTTCCTTTTCTTCGCCGGGATAGAGAAACAGTGTGACATTAGGTCCCATTGGATTCCCAACCACTGGAACTTTTGAGATGGAGAAAGTCGAGACTTTTTTCTGTTGATCTTGAAGCCTAGATACTCTAGGGACTGGATCACTTGACTGGAAGCTTGCAAGCATTCTGTCTCGGATGCTGCCCACACCAGCCAGTCGTCCAGGTAGGCTACTACCTGAATTCCCTTTAGGCGTAATTGTTTGAGAGCTACGCTCGCAAACTTCGTGAAAATCCTTGGGGCTATATTTAGCCCGAATGGCATGGCTCAGAAGGCGTATAGTCTTCGTTGTAGCTTGAACCCTAGGTAGGGGGAGAGTCGACGGTTGATTGGAACGTGCCAATAGGCGTCTGACAAGTCTATGGAGACGGAATATGCCCTCTTGGGCAGTAAGGTCCTTATGTGTTGCAGTGTTAGCATCTTGAATTTGCAATTCACTATGAACTTGTTGAGTGGCGACAAGTCCAGAATGACTCTGAGCTTTTCCGAATCTTTCTTGGGAACACAAAACAGCCTCCCTTGGAATTTGATGGACTTCACCCTTCGGATCACTTTTTTCTTCAACAGTTCTTGAACGTACTCCTCCAGAACGGGGGTGGCGTGTTGGAAAAACCGAGGGCACGGGGGTGGAGTGCTGTACCAGCTGCAGCCCAGTCCGTTCTTGAGTAGGCTGTGGGCCCAGGGATCGAAGGTCCACCGATCCCGAAAATTCTGAAGTCTCCCTCCTACCGGCATCATCTCACTTGGACTGCCGTCCTGAAGTCTTGCCTCCCTGACCGCGACCACCCCTGAATCCCCTTCCCCTTTAGGGGCGCCTAGACAAGCCTCTGGCTGCTCCTCTAGGCTTTGCTCGAAAGGAACGAACGTTGTGGTGAATGCCGTGGACTGTGTCGACACGGCCTTGGGTACCCACTGGAATGTGGCCTGGGGCACTGAAGGCAATGGCAATTGCAGTTGCTGTTGCTGTCTAAGAGGCTTGGCTGGCCGAGACGGTAGCCTAGTCCTCATAGTCTCCCTCTTTGGTTGAGGACCCTCATCCGGGGAAGACTTTCTTTTGATAGCCAGGCCCCACTTCTGGAGAAGGTGTCTATTCTTCCTGGCGGCCCTCTCAACAACTTCTTTGACCAATTCGCTAGGGAAAAGGTCTTTGCCCCAAATGTTGGAGGAGATTAGTTTCCTTGGCTCGTGCCTCACCGTAGCCGAGGTGAACACGAACTCCCTACAAGCTCTCCTCGCCCTGACAAAGCTATAAAGATCCTTCGTCACTGTGGCCAGATGAGTCTTGGCCACTACCATGAACATTTCATGGACCTTGGGGTCACTTGCCATCGTCTCAAGCGTAGTCTGAAGAGACATTGAGGCAGCCAGTCTTTTTTTTGTCTCGAGCTCTCTCCGCAAAAGAAAGTCAGACAGTTTAGGGAGGTCCTCGCCGAACTGACGTCCGGCAATATCAGCCTCGAACTTCCCAACTGAGAAGGTAAGATGGACATCCTTCCAGTCTTTGTGGTCCATAGGCAGGGCCAGCGACAAGGGTTTACACTCCTCCAGGGAGGGGCAAGGCTTGCCGGCCTCGACTGCTTTTAGTACAGCCGCAAACCCTTTCTGTAAAAAGGGGAAGGCTCTAGCAGGAGAGGACACAAAGGAAGGGAGCTTCTTACTCAATGCAGCTACCTTTGAGTTTGTGAAGCCCCTCTCTTTCATCGAGGATGAAAGCAAAGCTTGAGCCTTAGCATGGTCCATCACTATGACCTCCTTCGGCTCTGTCTCCTCCTTTGAAGCTGGTTCCTTCCTCAGCCGGACATAACAGTCCGGATATGACCCCTTGCTGGGCCAGAATTCCACTTTCTCTAGGGGAACTGAACCCAACTTATCTGAGATGACGATCTTTCCAGTCATCATCGGCATGTGCTCAGCATACCTCCGTGGGTTAGCGTCTGAGCACTAGGGAAGGTCTTTCACATTAAGCCTTTTCTGGGGCCCATGTGATGCTGCAAGCCTCTGTATCTGCAGTTCCATTGCAGCTGCCTTCTCCTGATTCTCCTTCTGCATTTGTTGGATCATTCCAACAATGGAGGAGAGGGCCTGTCCCAGCTCTACTGGGAGAGCGGCCGATGTTGAGGGAATAGGCTCCGGGATCTGAACCGGAGTAGCCGACACCTCGTCGACCTCTTCCTCTACAACGTCTGGGGCTTGAACTTAATGCTGGGCTTCTGCCAGGAGGTCTTCCTCCAGACGCTCGTCCACGTCAGACATCCTGTCATCCAACTGGATGTCTTGCATAGCGACCGCGACTTCAGCATCCACCTGGATCTGAACTTGGGGGATCTCCTCTTGAGGCTGGGGAATCACTGCATCAGCTGATGCCCTAGGGAAAAGATACGCCCTCATCTTCTCACTTGGAAGATAAGCCCCTTACCCAGGTACGAAGCTTCTCCCTTGCTATATCCCTTGATTCCGCCGTCCTATGGGAATCAAAGGCCTCAGTAATCAGGTTAGTGCACACGGTACATACCTGAGGGTCCCAATACTGGAGATCACCCTTGGAGACAGCGCATGCTGCGTGCCTCCTACAAAACTCATGTCCGCAGAGGTTCTTACTGCGGACGTTGCAGAAAACACTTCCGCACTTTGGAGGGTCTTCCTGTAAAGAGAAGAAATTTCCATGAGTATCAAGTGAACTATGTATCACTGGATATGCACAGTATAGCATAACAATTCAGAAAGGAAAGACACATACTTGTGTTTCCTTCATAACCAATTGTTGCAGCCTTCCAGATAATAAAATCGTATGGTTAATCTCTTCTAGTATAACCAATGAAAAGTTTCCAGAGGAAACAGGTGTAGCTCACACCTAAGCAAGGATTTTAAAATCCTGGATAATACACAAGAAAGAACTCACTTTTTTATCTGTAAGGCACCAGCAAAGGGCTGTGTAAGACAACACAAAAGTGTTAGAACACACAGTGCTGTACCAAAACTTATACTATAGTTTTCTTCTTACAGTATATGTTATACTGAAGAATACTGGTACAGTATAGAAGCCGGCACACACCATAACTAGCTTCAAAGTATACTACTTAACAGCTATAAGGCGGCAGAACGCTGGTTCAAATGCATGTGCCGGCCGGCAGTTACAGCCAATGTCGGCTACACAAGGTAGCACCCGGCTGCCGGCCACTGCTCCTAGCAACCGGCAGACAAGGGCTGACATTAGCCGGCCGGCAAAGGTAAACAACCGATGCCAGCCAGCAGCAAAAGAACCAGAGGACTACGACTGCCCGGAGGCCGGCAGCCGGGTCGGGTACAACACTAGAAGAAAACAGAATGGATGCCGGGATAAGAGCGTAAACTACTTCCAAACCCGGCAATCCGAAAGAGTGCATATAAGGAAGGGGAGAATCTAATTCAGGCTTCCTGACAAATGCCGTCTGGCTCTACAGGCAGGCATGGATGAGGGACCAAGGGAGGTCCGGGCAGCACTCAAGCAGAAGACCCTTGCCGCTGCCGGCCGGCAAAGGACTGAGTCAATTCCACATCCTAACCTATCCTAGGTCCAGATGTAGAATGACATACAGTACTGTAATGGCTAGGCCATTACGGAGATAGAGGTAGAAGGGACAAAAGAGGGTCCTACCAACCTTGCTTTAGTGAAGGATCACCCTTAGCCAAGAAAACTCATCTTAGCCTAAGGGAGATCCAAGGAGGGAGACCAGCAATACTTGCCAGCTCCCAAAGAACCAAAGCAAGGAAGGTGTTGCTACTCCCAGGGAAAAGATCTCATCCTCCCACCGAGAACAGCAACAAGGACTAGTCTGCTAGATCACAAAAGAAGGAATCATCTCGTACAGAAACCTTCGGTAGTGACCTAAGGAGGCTAAGCCTCCTATGTCTGTGTCAGGCCAGTGAGGGAGACTCTACCCCAAGCCAGACAAACACAGACTCAGACTAAAAACTCTGTTGTTCTGTCCCTCTCTGAAACCAGACTTACTGGAACAGGAAGGTACAGTAACACTTCAGTATAGTTTTATCGAAAGTTAATTCAGATAATCCACTTAGGGATAAGCCCAAGGCTTAAACAGAGGGAAAGGGATTGCATACCTTCTCCGAAGAAAAGAAAGCAACCGGGGCGTATGAGAAAGTATACTAAGGCTCCATAAGCAACTTAGCCTAGGCACCAAGAGATTCGATTACCTAAATCACCGAAACTCACACGTATACTATCTGGGAAATATTCAACATAATCTTAAATGTATAAAAAACAGCCTAAAGCTTCAATAAAATTGTTAATACACTCGGAAAACCAAAATCATGCAGGAAGTAAAAGGACCAAACGACTAGGCTACATGGCCTAGCGTAGGCCAGAGTTGGCGAATACTTCGCCAAAATAATACTAAAGCATGAAAGGAAATCCTATGTAACGCTAAATAGCTAAAATTTATTAAAGCAAAACAACCGGGAATGTCGCTCTGGCTAACTAAAACTCATACCTAGCGAGCGACAGCGTCCATGACGCTTCCGGTAGGCTACGGCTCCTGTAACAAAGATTAATCCTATTAATCACAAAAAAATTTACCAAGAGCCTACATTTATACATAAAAGAAATGGTACTCAACTTATCAGAGGCCGACGAAGTTGGAGAAGCCATGAAAAGCTGAATAAATCCAAGATTTGCGAGAAACACATGAAAAAACACCGAGTTGTTAAGCTACGCAAAAAGGAATACAGATGGCGCCAGGATTGGCGCCAGACACGCTTACGAAACTGGAGAAGAGGGAGCCTTGGGACCGGTTCGCCCTTTTTCTTTCCCGTTTTCGTTTCTTGCCAATTGACCCCTCGATGTGTTATCTCTGTTTGGGGTGCAGATTGCCATGTGGCGTGTCAAGAATACGTCCTCTGATATGTCGCAATATCCCTTTCATTAGGGATATTCGCTCCAGGAGTTAGAATTCTGGGTACCTTAAGGTAAATTCTCTGGGAATATCGCCGTAGTTGTAATATACCCTAGGAAGCTACCCTATAGGAACTTCCATCAGGACGACATGGCTTGAGCCCCCCCCCCCCCAAAAAAAAATATATATATATATATATATATATATATATATATATATATATATATATATATATATATATATATATATATATATGCATGTATGTATATATACATATATACATCATCGTCATGCAGAACAAAACCCTCAGGCATATACTACCGCTTTTGTCTATTTATGGTTTTTTTTTTTTACGACAGTCCACACCTGCGAACTCTCTTAGTTGTTCAAGCCATCATCTTTTCTTTTTTCCCAGACAACTTTTTCAATGTGTAGAGACCCATTCTGTTATTCTTAATATCCAGCTAATATCAGTCATTCTCAATGTATATCCTGCACGCGTTAATTTTTCCCTTACATGTTGTTAGAATATTCTCTACTTTAGTTTTTTCTCTTATCCATGTTGTTTTTTTTTTTTTTTTTTTTAGTGTTATTCCTATCATTAATCTCTCCATAACTCTCTGGGTTGTAAAAATTTCAATTTCAAGGCTTTAGCAAAATTCCAAGCTTCATTTGCTTATGGTAATATTTTTAGGACCATCTGATTAAATACACTTTTCTTCAGAAAAAAAAAAAACTATTACTCTTTTCATAATCTCATTTGATTTACCAAATGTCTTCATCCCACGCTTATAGTTCTTTTGATTTCACCCTCAGGTTACGGGGAAAAATTACGTATAGGCCTAGTCATCAATAACATTTTGGAGTTCATCTATAACACTTTTTTTTATGTGTCTCGGCCTTTTCCTTGAACAGTACCTTATCATTACTCATATTCCTTTTCGCTCTAAAATTTCTGATTTTTCTACTCAAAAATTTTATCATATTTTACAATTATTGCCCTGATTCAAAAAACAAAACTATTTCATTTGTAAAACCTAAGTTGTTAAGGCATTCCCCATTAATATTGATTTCCACTTTTTTTCCAATCTAAATCATTAAAAACTTCCAGGAATGTTGTGAATAATTTAGGAGAGAAAGGCTGTACCTGTATAACTCCTTTGTCAATCGGAATCTAATCACTATCTTTGTATAGTTTTAGGATTACTGTACTTACTTTATGGATATCGTCAAGGGTTCTTAGAAGGTTTTTGACAGAATGGAAAGCTGTCTAGTGATCTACAAATGCCATCCGTAGTTTTTTGTCATACTCTGCTGATTTTTTCATTATCTGGTTAATTGCATGGATATGGTTAGTTATTCAATTCCCATATCTAAAGCCGTGGTTGATTAAAGTCTTTCTATTGAACTTTAAATGATTTTTGCAAATATTGTTTATATTACGAAAAGAATATACATATTGGGCGGTAATTTTCCATTTTTTTTTTTTTTATCCAAATCTGTGAATTAGTATGATACAGTTTTTCTAAGTTGTGTGCATAGAATCTTCTCGCAGACATTTTGCGTGAAGTTCAGCAAGGTTTACTGCTCGGAAATCACCTCCATCAATCATTAGAGCAATTGTTAGGCCATATTCTCCTTCAGTGTTACCTTAATAGTCATTAATAGTCACGCTTAATAGTTTTCGGCCATGTAGGCTTGATTCTTCCAATTCTTCTAGTGCCTTGTGGAACCCAATTGAAAGTTTGATCAACTAACCTCTCTTGGAGAGTTCGAAAAACATGCCCAAACCAGCTCCATCTACCCTTCACCCTGATCTCATCCACGTATGGCACTCAAATAATTTCACTCTCAATATTCTTCTGAAGAATTTATTCTCAAATCTACAAATTATGTTGGATAATGTTCCAGTGTTATACCACAACTAATATCCATACAGTAACACCGATAACTAAACTGATATATAACCTAGCTATTGTCTGGTTTGTTCTTTTACAGTCTTTCATTAAACTCTAATACTGAAGACCCTACATTATATAGCATAGTTCTTAAATTTTAAAATGATAGCTTCGATTTCAAACACACTGTATTCAGTCATGGGCACAGAAAAGTCTTCCTTAACTTCAGAAATATCAATTAAAATATTTCTTTCATATATCATATGCATAACCTCACTAAAGTGTTCAATCCAGCGTTGCAATAAATTACCCAGTTGAATGGTTGCTTCATCATAGATTTAAAGGCATGGGATGTAAATAAAATAAATAATAAGAGATATTTAACAATGGTATTGCGTGCTGGTATATATATCCATGTCATATTGTGTATTTATGTTTCTTTTATTTAGTTTATTCAGGTTTTTATAAGTAGATTGATAAGTAAAGATGGATTTTTTTCTTATTTATTGATTTGAATTTGAGTTTATATATTAACTTAAAGAAACATTGGCTTATAATACATAATTAGTAATATTTTGTTCTAATTATTGGTTATGGTGTAATTTATTGAGCTCTATGTGTGTGTGAGAGAGAGCCTTACCTTGTTGTCTTATTTTATGTTTGGGTTCCCCCAGGTCCCACAGTGTGAGGCACCTCGTATATCCACCAGATACATCTTCCGGTGTATTTTGCATCTTCCAGTCTTCGATGGTCTGGGATGCATCTTAGGTATTTATCGAGCTTATTCTTAAACACATCTATGCTTACTCCTGATGTGTTTCTTAGTTGGGCTTGTAGCACATTAAATAGTTACTGCATTATCGATGCTGGTGCGAAGTGGATTAATGTCCTGTGCGCCTTCCTTAGTTTTCCTGTTATATTTTTTGGTACTATTAATCTACCTCGGCTTGCTCTTTCTGATGTTTTTAGCTCCATGATGTTTTCAGTTATTCCTTCTATTTGCTTCCATGCTTGTATTATCATGTAGCGTTCTCTTCTCCTTTCTAGACTGTATAGTTTTAGGTCCTTAACTTCTTCTATTCTAGCAGTATAGGACCTTTGTACACTCTCTATTTGTGCAATATCCTTTTGGTAGTGTGGGTACCATATCACAGTGCAGCACTCGAGTGTACTACGTACATAAGTTTTGTAAAGCATAATCATGTGTTCAGCTTTTCTTGTTTTAAAGTGTCTGAATAACATTCCCATTTTTGCTTTACATTTAGCCAACAGTGTTGCTATTTGGTCGTTGCATAACATAATCCTATTTAACATTACACCAAGGTCTTTAATTGCTTCCTTGATATTAGGTCCCTTGTATGCATATACCATGCCTTCTCTGTTTCCATAATTCATTGATTCGAATTTATCGGAGTTAAATACCATTCTATTTATCTCCGCCCATTCATGTATTTTGTTTAGATCTCTTTGTAGGGAGTTCCTATCTTTATCACAAGTAATTTCTCTACTTATTCTTGTGTCATCGGCGAAACTTCTCAATGCAGAGTTTTCAACATCACAGTGTATGTCTGAGATCATAATAACAAACAGCAGTGCAGCTAATACCGTACCTTGTGGCACACCAGATATTATCTGAGCTTCATCCGATTTCTCGTCATTTGCAACCACTATCTGTTTTCTGTTTTGCAGGAATTCTTTCACCCATTTTCCTATCTTTCCCACAATATTATGCTTTCTGGTTTTTTTCTCTAATATATCATGGTCTACCTTGTAAAAGGCTTTTGCAAAATCTAGATAGATCACATCTGTGTCTTTTTCATTTATCATATTTTTGTATATATTTTCATAGTGGGCTATCAGTTGGGTGTGTGTACTTTTTCCAGGAGAGAGAGAGAGAGAGAGAGAGAGAGAGAGAGAGAGAGAGAGAGAGAGAGAGAGAGAGAGAGAGATGTGGGAAAAATGAATGATGAATATTATTTCATTAAAATATGTAAATATTAATCATTTCGATGTAGAATATCAAATCATTATATTATTAAACCATTATAAAAAGAACATGGACTTGTAAAACATCACAAGACTGTTCCAGATCTATATGTGTGGGAAAACCTTAAATTGCTATGAAAAGAGCACTAAAAGTCAGCAACTACCATTGCTCCAACGAAAAGAAAGATATATTACTTTTGTCCTCTGAATTGAGACCTGTTTGAAGGTAGGAAAGCTTGTTTGTATACCATAAGCAGATTTTATTGTTTTAAGTTTTTATTTATTTATTTATTTTTTTACACAGTCTGGCGCTGTTTGCATGAATTTCTTTGAACTAACTTGGGAATCAGGTTTGCAAAATTATTGACAATGGAGTATTCAAGGAATGCGTTTTGCAAAATTAATTGCTGAAGGAGTAAGGTAGGAAATGGGTTGGCAAAATAAATACCAAAGGAATAGGCTAAAATTGGATTTGACAAAATTATTGCCCAAAAGTAATTCAGTTGATGTGTTTGCATATATATATATATATATATATATATATATATATATATATATATATATATATATATATATATATATATATATATATATATATATATATATATATATATATATATCTGTATATATATATATATATATATATATATATATATATATATATATACCTATATATATATATATATATATATATATATATATATATATATATATATATATATATATATATATATATATATATATATATATATATATATATGTTTATATATATATATATATATATATATATATATATATATATATATATATATATATACATATATATATATATATATATATATATATATATATATATATATATATATATATATATATATATATTTATAAATATATATATGTATGTATATATATATATATATATATATATATATATATATATATATATATATATATATATATATATATATATATATAGGTATGTTTATATAATATATATATATATATATATATATATATATATATATATATATATATATATATATATATATATATATATATATTTATATATATATATATATATATATATATATATATATATATATATATATATATATATACATATATATATTTCTAATTGAGTAACCTAGGAATTGGGTTTACAAAATCATTAATAAATGGTTAATTTATGAATTTAGCTTTCAGAAATAATTGTCATAGGTCTATTTTTGGAATTACGCTTGTAAAAATAATCGCTTAATGATTAATCTAGGAACTGAGTAAAACTGGTCAATAAACGACAGAGGTGACCTAATTTATATAATTCTTTTACATACATCTGCACAGATAAGAAAAAAATCTATGAAAACTTTAAACACATTTGTTGACTCTCACTGAATAATATCTTTGATACTTTGGAGGCTTATCAACAATTCTTTGATCAATGTTTTCGCTCCAGGACTCTGTAAAGCTCAATCAGTTTTTATTCTTAAACGTGGAAGCGGGATAAAGGGCGAGGATTTAATGAGAAAACTGTGTTTTTGTATACGAAAGATATAAATTTATTTACTTCATAATAATTGGGAATACATTTAAATTATATATATATATATATATATATATATATATATATATATATATATATATATATATATATATATATATATACATGTATAAATATAAATATGAATATATATATATATATATATATATATATATATATATATATATATATATATATATATATATATATATATATATATATATATACTACATGAGTCCAAATACAATATCCACAACATATGATTCCATGATAATGGTTAACTGAAGGTATTCATATAATTTATTTGCATTTGTTCGATCATTGAAACATAGAATTCCAATGCATCGACGAATCTATCCTCCAAACGCAATTACTTAAATCGAATAACAGCACATATATTTTATGTGCACTTAATTACTGTTGACACATACTCGATTAGATCGCTTTGCTATACTGAAAACATAATTTATTAAAGGCTTCTGCGACGCCAATGTTAATGAGAATTTTTTTTACTTTCAATAAGGCGTTCCTTAACTGCTTCATGGGACTTACGATTCGAAGATCTAGTCTACAAATTGACGGAAGAAGGTTTAATTGATTTGATGTATGTCTCGTTGTGAAGCATTTACACCTGAACTGTTAATCAAATAATTGTTATGATATCTATAATTTCCGCTACTTTATCTTAATGTCATTTAGAGACCCCCAACAACATTACTTCGTTTCCAATTGGCTCTGTTTTGGAAAGTAATCAATTTTTAAATGCATTTTTAAACTGGGAACCATACATTTGATTTCACCGTATATATATATATATATATATATATATATATATATATATATATATATATATATATATATATATATATATATATATATATATATATATATATATATATATATATATATATATATATATATATATATATATATATATATATATATATGTATATATATATATATGTATATATATATATATATATATATATATATATATATATATATATATATATATATATATATATATATATATATATACAGTCAGCATGGATCGCTGTGTCCGGGTAGTGGGCCGGACACAGCGTTCCGCGCAAATCGGAGGCATGGGGTTTATCGGGGAAAAAATTGACAGGGACAAATTGACTAATTGGCATCTTTTTATACAAGTTAGCATCTACATATCTGCGTAGGTGGAAGATAGCCAGTGTGTTTCCTGTAGTCGTGGAGTGAGGTTGTGTCAGGCTGAGAGGGCCGAGTTGCAATCGTTCTTTTGTGAGTTCGCGTGGCATTTTTGTGTATCAAACCCCCCCCCCCCCCCCCCCCCCCCCCGTGATGTCTAGACCCCGTACAAGTCACGATGACATTGTTAGAGTGATAACCTGTCATAATTTAGGTCTGCAAACGAAGGAAATCGTGAAGAATACTGGCGTGAACGAGAGGACAGTGAGGCGCTTGGTGGTGAAGTACAAGGCAGGAGGTAGCACCGAGGTCCCTTCTCACTCCCAGGCTGGTTCCCCTCACCGGAAGATTCCTGATCGTACTTTACATATATTAAAGCGAACCCTAGAAGAAAATCCAACATTAACAGCTAAGCAACTGAAAGAACAGAACCCTAAATTGTTGAGCGACGTCAGTGTTCGTACGATTCAGGAAAACCTGTCGAAGCGCCCCGACTTCGAGAAAGTGATCGCGCGAAAGAAGCCCGCTGTAACTTTGAAACAAAGGCAGAGGAGGGTTGCTTTTGCCAAGACATACAAGGAATGGACCTTAGAGCAGTGGCGTAGTGTCTTGTGGAGTGACGAAGCGACCTTTTGTGTGAGTGAGACGACCGGGAAAAAAGTGTGGCGGCGAAAGGGGTCAGATCCTCTTAAGCCTAATCTCACGGCCAAGACAGTTAAGCACCCAGCATCGCTTATGGTCTGGGGTTCGTTTGCCTACGGTGGTGCCCCAAGCCTTGTTGTTTTGCCTAAAGGCATAACGGTTAATGCTGACCGCTTTTTGAACATTTTAAAAGACAATTTAGCGGACTGTTTTGCGGCTACAGGAGCTGAAATTTTTCAGATGGACGGTGCCCTTTGCCATACGGCTAAAAAAGTGAAAAAGTGGCTGGAAAATAGCGAAGTGAACTATATTCCTGATTGGCCAGGTCAAAGTCCTGATATTTCGCCCATTGAGAACCTTTGGGCGATAGTTAAAGCCCGCCTTCGTAAAGAAGTGACGACAAACGTGACACTTCTCGAGGCGGCGCTCCATAATGTGTGGGCGGAAATACCTGCTGAAATACTCCAAAACCTCGCCGATAGTGTTCCTCGACGACTTTTGGAGGTCAAGAAGAGGAAAGGCTACCCTATAGACAAGTAGCAGGGATATTGGTGAGTGTTCAATTAAATTTTTATTGATTTATATTGTGTATTAGTATAGATATGGGGGGGGACCAAAATGAATGCCCGGTGGATGCTGCCCGGACAGACCGACCCGCGCTGACTGTATATATGTATATATATATTATATATATATGTATATATATACCTATATATATATGTGTATATATATATATATATATATATATATATATATATATATATATATATATATATATATATATATATATATATATATATATATATATATATATATATATATATATATATATGCATATGTATAAATATGTATATATATGTATATATATATATATATATATATATATATATATATATATATATATATATATATATATATATATATATATATATTGAGACTCATCCAGTGGAGAGTGCTGTTATTTTTTTTTTCAAAATGCTATTTACTTGAAGATGCATTTCAGCCATTCCTAAAAACGTCTTACCCTGTTAGCCTAAAGAATATGTCTAAAATAAAGATCTCACAAAGTTAAATATTAAAAATGTTTATTGAAAAAAGGGAAACTTTTCAAATTCACTTTCAATGGACACCTGTTATTATCCGATAAAAATTACAAAATATAAACAAATTATTGATGAAAATGTCAGAGCCATTTTGAAATGTTACGACTTGAGTTTTGTCAATCGCATCCATGAACTATTAATGATATGTAATCTTATTCTCCTTCACGCTTGATGGAAACAAGTAATTTTCGTTGTTAAGAAAAGATTTCATATTAGTCCATATTAACGTATAAAATAACTCTCTCTACCACGGGGAGTGAACAGCTAAAGTAATCACTATTATCATGTAATTACTTTCCTTAGTATTATCTGACAATACTCGAAAAAAAAAAAAAAGTACTCTACCAGTAAAAGAGTTCATAGTATCGTTGCTGGCTTTCGTTGATCCTTCCGAAATCTTGAACTGAATAGTTATGATGATGTAAGTCGTGTCTGTACTTAGAATCTGTGAAAGAAGTTATTTAGAAACATTAATGTGAATAGTCTTCTAAGGTTCAAACTATAGTATCATACAAAGCAAACAACAAAATCGCAAACATTTAAGAAAGACCAAATATAAACAGGGGTTTGTGACTGACCACAGCAACAAGTAATGTCTTGAATATCAAGTTTCCTACCATATATCGAAGCATCTTTCTTATTCACAAACTATTGGACAAAGTATCTAAAACACTTACGGGAAAAAAACTTTTTCTTCCCAAAGAAAATAAGTCATAAGGGGCAAAATGTATGTCTCGCTGTAGGTTCCTAGTAACCCGTTCGACCTGCAGATAGATTTCAATCTAAATAAATTGAAATGATTAAAGTATGTTCAGCATAATTTATTTGCGAGATTGTGTGGGTAATTTATTGTATCTATACCATAGCAAGTGACATCAAACACCCTCGCAAACACACACACACACACACACACACACACACACACACATATATATATATATATATATATATATATATATATATATATATATATATATATATATATATATATATATATATATATATATATATATATATATATATATATATATATATATGTATATATATATATATATATATATATATATATATATATATATATAGATAAATAGATAGATAGATAGATACATATATATATATATATATATATATATATATATATATATATATATATATATATATATATATATATATATATATATATAGATAGATAGATAGATAGATAGATACATATATATATATATATATATATATATATATATATATATATATATATATATATATATATACAGTATATATATGCTTATATATATATATATATATATATATATATATATATATATATATATATATATATATATATACAGTATATGATGAAATTTGCATATATAAATGTCTCGATTCTTTTATCGCCCTGAGGATTAGAGACCCAGGGTGGAACCACTCAACAACAATAGCTTCTGACCGGCCGGGAATCTTACCATGGTCCAGGAAGCTTGTAAGGGCAGTGACATAGCACTAAGCCACTTGGTCAAGTGCGGTGTTACTGTCATTGCAAGCTTCCAGGACAAGGGTTCGATTCCCGGCCGATCAGAAGCTATTGTCTTAAAGTTGTTCTTTCTGGTACTCTGAACCTAGAGGTCGATAAGAGAATCCAGGCAGTAATGCAAGAACATATATGGCATATTAAAAATAAGTATATATATATATATATATATATATATATATATATATATATATATATATATATATATATATATATATATATATATATATATATATATATATATATATATATATATATATATATATATATATATATATATATATATATATATATATATATAAAACTCACCATTCAACATGACATTGAACCTTGCACCGCCTTCCCTTCTCATACATCTCATTACCTTACTCTTACCCACATTATCTCTCAACTTCCTTCTTTCACACAACCCTTCCAAATTATGTCACTAATTGGCCAAGCTTCTCCTCTGCGTCCGCAACCAGTACAATATCATCCGCAAACAACAATTGATTTACCTCCCTTTCATGGTTATTCTCGTCTACCAGTTTCAATCCTAGACCCAGCACTCGAGCATACACCTCCCTCACCACTCCATCAACATACAAGTTAAACAACCACACCGACATAACACATCCCAGTCTAAGCCCCACTCTCACCGGAAACCAATCGCTCACTTCATTTCCTAACCTTACACACGCTTTACTACCTTTGTAGAAACTTTTCACTGCTTGCAACAACCTCCCACCAACTCCATATAACCTCATCACATTCCACATTGCTTCCCTATCATCTCTATCATACTCTTTTTCTAGATCCATAAACGCAACTTACACCTCCTTACCTTTTGCTAAATATTTCTCACATATCTGCCTAACTGTAAAAATCTGATTCATACAACCCCTACCTCTTCTAAAAGCATCCTGTAACTCTAAGACTGCATTCTCTGTTTTTATCTTTAATCCTATTAATCGGTAATCTACCATACACTTTTCCAACTACACTCAACAAACTAATACCCCTGGAATTACAACACTCATGCACATCTCCCTTGCCCTTATATAGTGGTACAATACACGCACAAACCTAATCTACTATTACCATTGACGACACAAAACACATAACAAACAATCTCACCAACCATCCAAGTACAGTCGCACCCCCTTTCTTCAACATCTAAGCTCTCACACCATCCATACCAGATGCTTTTCCTACTCTCATTTCATCTAGTGCTCTCCTCACTTCCTCTCTTGTAATCTCTCTCTCATTCTCAAGTTGTCGGATCTCATCTCCCATCACCGGCACCTCCAAAGCTGCAACAGCAATTATATCTGCCTCCCTATTATCTTCAACATTCAGTAAACTCTCAAAATATTCCGCCCACCTTTTCCTTGCCTCCTCTTTTTTTAACAACCTTCAATTTTCATCTTACACTCTCTTCAATTCTTGAGCCAGCCTTCCTTACTCTCTTCACTTCTTTCCAAAACTTCTTATTCTCTTCATATGAATGACCCAATCTCAGACCCCACCTCATGTCAGCTGCCCTTTTTGCCTCACTTACCTTTCGCTTTACTTCCACATTTTTCTCTCTATATATCTCATACTTCTCTACACTATTACTCTGCAGCCATTCTTCAAAAGCCCTCTTTTTCTCTTCCACTTTTACCTTCACTCCTTCATTCCACCATTCACTGCCCTTGCCACACACGTCATTTGCAATACCAACAAAATTTTCTTTTACTAACTTCCACTAGTTCTTCAACCTTCACTGGCTCCCTTTTACATCCACATACTCTATTCCCCCACTCTTTTGCTATAACTAATTTTCCTTCCACCAAAAAATTATCAGACAAACCGTTAGCCATACCCCTAAACACGTGTACGTCCTTCAATCTTCCAAACATTCTTTTAGTTATCAACACATAATACATTAACGCCTTTTCTACCACTCTACCATTTGCCACTCTTACCCATGTAAAGTTGTTTTTATCTTTCTTTTTGAAAAAAACTAGAACTTATCACTATCCCTTGCTCAACATACATAACTACCAGTCTCTCACCACTCACATTTTTACCTGGTACGCCATAATTCCCAAAGACACCTTCTACCTCTCCAGCGCCCAGTCTAGAATTTAAGTCAACCATGAAAACTACATAATTCCTTCAACCCACTCCTTCTATACACAAAGTTAATTCATTCCAGAACTTATTCCGCTCCTCTTCACTTTTCTCACAACCTGGTCCATAAGCACTGACAAAAGACCAAAATTCCCTACTCAACCGAACCCTTACCCACATTAACCTAGATGATATCTCCTTCCATTCCACTACTCTACCTGTCATCCATTCACTCAGCATATATATATATATATATATATATATATATATATATATATATATATATATATATATATATATATATATATATATATATATATATATATATATATATATATATATATATTGTGACGGGCCGAGAGAGGAATTGTGAACTCAAAGGCAGATTGGAAACGACTGAGTTATTTATTAAGGAACACTCTTCTTTATATACAAAACCTCAAGGCAACAGGACATGACCTGTTCGAGAGAGAGATGATGTTACTGAGCAAAACGGAGACATGATCATTCAGGTTCTTTTTAGTGCGAGGGAAGAGCGCAGATACAACCATAATATATACAAAATAATTATGTACAATTGTGTGACACACGGTTGGTACATGGCTCCCCCCCTAAAAATGACATACTGTACATGTTAAATAAGGCGCCCTGATCTAGAGAGGCGAACTGTAGGCGGGTCATCTGGCAGAAGATAAGCAGGTTTTAGACGATCAATGGAGACCCAGTCTTTTTTGCCCCGAATGTTTAGGAGGAATGCTTTCGGACTGCGTCGGATCACAAGGAAAGGGCCCGTGTAATGGGGCGTTAGTGGTGGCTTGCTGGTGGTGTTGCGCAGGAAGACGTGCGTTGCGGAGTGCAAGTCCGTTGGTATGTGATGCTTCGCTGGGGGCTTGTAAGTCTGGCGGCACGGAGTAAATTTTCCCACGACGTGACGTATGCGCTGGAGATCGTCGGAGGAGGTCGTAGAAGGAAAAAATTCGGCAGGGACGACCAACGGGTCGCCATACACCATTTCGGCTGCCGAGACGTCAAGGGCGTCTTTAGTCCAAGGAGGACCCAGGGAAGCTGAGTAAACCAGTTGCAATCCTTGCAGCGGGACATCAAAGCTGCTTTGACGGTGCGATGAAAACGTTCAACCATTCCATTGGCAGCGGGGTTTTAGGCCGTTGTCTGATGTAGGGTGATGCCCAGGAGATTCTCTAATGACGTCCATAATTGAGAGGTGAAAGTTGTTCCACTGTCAGAAGTAATATGCTCAGGGATACCGAATCTTGAAATCCATCCAGAGAGTAAGGCAGATGTACATGAGGCGGACGTTGCAGTTTCCATGGGAATGGCTTCAGGCCAACGAGTGGAGCGGTCGATGACGGTAAACAGGTAATGATGTCCTTGTGATTTGGGTAGGGGGCCTAGGCAACGTCGACGCGAATATGTGCGAAACGACGCTGAGGTTGAAGAAAGGTGCCCACTCCTGAATCCGTGTGTCGATATACTTTGGAAGTTTGGCAAGAAGTACACGCACGGACCCAATCCTTAGCATCCTTAGAAATGCCGTGCCAAATAAACTTTGCCTTCAGCAGCTGTGCAGTAGAACGGCACGAGGGATGTGAAAGGCCGTGAATGAAATCAAACACCTGTCGGCGCATGGGAGCAGGAATCCAAGGTCGCGGTCTACCAGTACTGACGTCACAGAGGAGGGTGGTGTTGGAGTCTTCGAGGGGAAAATCCTCCCAACGGAGGGACGTGCAGGATGTCCTACAAGCTTGATACTTTGGATCCTGTCATTGGGCTTCAGCCAGGGCGTTATAATCCAATCCCAGTTGAACGGCAGCCAACGTGTTTCTTGACAGGGCATCGGCTACGGGATTCATTTTCCCAGGGACGTATTGGAGGGTGCAATTGTATTCAGCCACGGCGGAGAGATGTCGGCGTTGACGTGCGGACCAGGCGTCAGACTGTCGAGTGAAGGAGTGCACCAGACGCATGTGGTCTGTACGAATGACGAAGGGCGTACCTTCTAAGAAATGGCGAAAGTGACGGACAGCCAAGTGCACCGCCAGCAATTCTCGATCGAAGGTAGAATAACCCGATTCTGCCTTGGACAGTTTTCTGCTGAAGAAAGCCAATGGGCGGGGTGAGCCTTTGACCACCTGCTCAAGTACTGCACCAATATCGACGTCGCTGGCATAGGTGGAGAGAAGGAGAGGGGCGTGTGGGATAGGAAAAGTGAGAGCCGCAGCAGTTGATAGGGCCTTCTTTGCATTGCAGAAGGCTGCTTCTTGAAGGGGACCCCACTTCAGGTCCTTTGGCTTGCCCTTGAGGGAGGCGTAGAGGGGAGCAAGAGTGGCGGCAATGGCTGGCAGAAAACGGTGATAATAGTTGA
>NC_090740.1:136422011-136437011 GCF_036898095.1 Palaemon carinicauda | reverse complement strand
TGAATCAGTCCATAGGTGGAAAGAAAACTACTCATAGGGAAAACTAAAAGAAGGAAACTAGTGGCAGCCGTCAATTTAATTTCAAAGCCATTCTCATTAAATGTCCACACCAAACATATTCCAGACATCATGAGAGAGTTGATAAATTCACAGAGCAACAAAATAAACATAGGAACAAGCTCTCGATGACATGATTTTATTTCATAATGAATATGATGCAAAACTAAGTGCATTGCGTCGGCTAAATATTTCCTGTTAACAAGAAATAGAACGTGCAAAATAATTCCAAAAATTGGAATGAGGAATAATATAACATTCGCAAGCAGAGTCTCTACATCTCTCTTCTCATATTGAATGCAATACAGACAAAGACAACCAGTTGCGGTACAGGAAAGCAACAGCATATAGGACCACACTGAGAAGATCTTGCTTGATGTGAAAATCTCTTTTCGTCTCCCCCTTTTTAGATCTAGCTTGATGTCATACGGGAATCCACCAAACACCCGTAGGCACTTTAATCTGAAGATCAGAGGATGATCCATACTCTGAAGTATTTCACCAAGTACACGAAAAAAGAAATAACTCCCCTTAGCTGCTGCTATTCAACAACTGATCCAGTCAGCACGCTCCTCTTTGTGTCCCGTAATGTAAACTAAGAACTCCGTGTTGTTCCTTATATGTTGGTTTTATGTATTGATTAAAATATTGGCTTTATGTAATGTGAACCGAAACGTTATCCTTTGTACTTTTCAAATACGTCACTGGCAACTTGATAAATGATTCTGTTTGATACAAATTATATTTAGCTTGCACTTTTTGGTGTTACGATGTCATTAAATTTCCAAAATATTATTTACACATCTTTTTCCATGTATTGTCATATTCTTAGGTCATGCTCTTTTTATATACCGCTTGTTTTTACAAAAAAATATTTGACGAACGTGCTTGCTCTTTTTCTATCTACCCATCTATCTATCAATATTTTTTTTTTTTTCATTGATATTTATGTCTGCCTCTCAATATATCTGTCATTGGAAAATGTAAAATATTTTATAAGAAAATCATAGGATTATCATTTTTCAAAATTGGCGAGTAACCGATTGGTATGAAAGACGTTAACATAATAATTGTAATCGTGCCTGAAAGAACATTGATAAAAAGTTTTATTATAGAATTGATGTTCGTCAATTAAACTCTCGTAGATCTCTTATATGTGTCCTTGCGTGATGTTGACTTTTCTCTGCCCTGAATTTCAGATTTTCCATTCAGAGTATAGACGATAGAACAACAAGTGGGGCACTCATTAGAGCGCAGACCTCCGCCACGGCAGCTTATTTCTCGAACTTTTACTCGACTTTAACCTTGATATTTGACTTTTTCATGTATTAATTGGAGTGGATTTAACACTCTCATATATGAACCAAGTTTGAAGTCTCTGTGACAACGATGACCAAACGTATGGCTGATTACGTGAATTGGACATTTTTCTCGACCGTGACCATGATCTTTCACCTTGACCTTCCAAAGTTTAATCACTTCCCGATATTTACATAACAGCTAATCCCTACAAGATTCTTTACTCTACGATTAAAATTGTGGCCTGGAAGTTGTTCACAACCAAACATAACACACAAATAAACACTCAAACAAGGGTGCAAACATAACCTTTCAACTTCGTTGGCGGAGGTGATGACCATTATCAATTATGAATTTGCAATAACAATCCTATTCGTAAAAGAAAGTGAGTTAAGTGTTATGTCTTTTTGATAATAATTCACCCAACCAGAAATCTAATTGTGTAAACACTAGATCGAAAAGAACGAACCAACCTGCAAATCTTGAGTGTTTTCGTTACCAGACGATTATGTTAAGTGTATACACGTTTGTAAGTTTCATGGATTTTACATATTATGTGGACAGGCTGCCTTGTAAAATCATGTGCTGCATCGAATGTTGGTAATTATGAGTATTCCAGAAAATAAATGCATTATTCGATCAACTTTCTTGGAATCGGCATCTAACAAAAGCTGTTGGGTTAATTTCGTTACAAAGTGTACAATAGGTTTAGTTATGATTTTATGACTGTTTTACCTTCAAAAAAAAAAAAAAAGGAAAAAAAAATTGGTAGTAAACACCTTATCAAGTTTGTTTTTAGAATTTACCAATGATTATATTTCAATAGAACAAACAATGCAAGTAGCAGTCCTTTGTTTGTATTTTAAAATGGCTTGGTATTTTTAAAGGTAATCTGTCTACTGTACTATTATTATTATTATTATTAGTAGTAGTAGTAGTAGTAGTAGTAGTAGTAGTAGTAGTAGTAGTAGCATTATTATTATTATTATTATTATTATTATCATTATTATTAATATTATTATTTCTAGAGAATCTGCAACTTCAGTTGAAGAATGTATTTTGGCCAATCAGTCAAAAGATATATGGAAGAGATAATTCTTGTATGTGTTAAATTCGTCATACTTTGATGAGATATCCGTTTTAGACGTCAATTTCACCAAGTCCCTCATTACAAATTATGACTCCAAGAATTACAATTACTCTCTTAGGTAAAAAAGAAGAGGATATAGCATGAATTATAGACTTTTCGCATTGGATGACGGAGCGTTCTCACATTGACCGTGAGGCTGCGGATGACTGCAGACGCCGGTACGCAGCTGTACGTGGTCCAAGTTTGTTAAAAATTAAGGAAAGAAAATAAGAAATTTAAACAATCTAGTTTGTCATTGCGGTTTCACTGTGGAACAGAGGGGCGGAGAGTTGGCGTTCCGGTGACCCACTGACTGAATGCTAGGCTCACCTACGGTTTCGGATGGCCGCACACAACAGTATGCTGGTATCGCATGGCTGTGGAGGCACCCCGGAGCGATGTCCTACACTACGTGTATTTAGTGTTGAGTTCTTGGATGATACGTTAGACAATGTACCGCTGCCTATAGACAAGGGACTCTCGGCGGTTTAATTGAAATATTGCACTGAGGATGACATATGGCTGTTTGTGTACAGCTGCGTGTAGCTTTGTATGGCCCCAAAATCATATAAAAGGGTTAGCTAAATAGAAAAACTAATTTGTATTATACACATAAAAAAAAACACACAGATTCAATGCGTGATGGACAGAGATCTACGAATAATGCTACATCTGCAGCACTTATGCTCGCATTACATTCTAGACTCTGATGATGATGGAGAAGAAAGATGAGAGCCTCCTCAAAAAAAAAAAAAAAAAAAAAAAAAAAAAAAAAAAAAAAAAAACACACACACGATAGTACATAGGGTATTTACCCTTATTATTCATGACTTTCCTTTTATTCACTTGCTAACCACATTATGATTTAACTTCCAGAGGAGATCTATGTACATATTCTTTAGTTTTGAACTTATATTTTTTCCAGGTGAAACCTTGGTTGGAGAGGAGACCTATTTTTGGGCAATGTCCTCATCCGATATCAGAGCTATCTCCTGCAAGACATTAAATCTTTTACAAACTATGTCAAGATAAGGGCCAAATTTATTTGAAGAACTTCTTTACAGGATCAAACGCAGGATCACAATACAGGATACAAATTATAGGAAGGCTGTGTAACCTAGACTGAAGTTGGCCATCACCCTGCATTATTTGGCAACAGGGAAGAGTTACAAGAGTCGCTCACAACACTATTTCTATACTGGATGAGGTTGTCTGCAAGTTCTGTGCAGCTGTGCGCAGCTAGTCTGAGATCTGCCCGCAACAGACCTTACATTAGATCATACGACAGTGACAGTATGCACCAAGCACAACAGACAGAGTCCATCTGGATGTCTTGGTATATACTCATTGTGAGATGAGCAGGTAGTCAGTCAGCAGTCATACGAACATACGAAGATGAAACAGAAAGCAATAACCGTTTTCCGAGATGTTCATATTTCGTACAAATCAGCTGCGTACAATGTCAGATGAGCTCGGAGTGATTACGCTGTGATCTCGTACATTTCGGATGAATAAGTACAATTTCATAATGATTACTCATGATTTCGGACTGACTACGTATCAGACTGTGCGAAACAGACTACAGCAAAAAATCAAACATGTTTAATTTTTTTCTGAAATCGACTTCTCAAAGCCTGGGAAAGGCTCGTGCAGTCACGTACGACATTGGACTGTATACATACCATATCGGACTCCAGTTCGGATGACAGCGGACAACCAAAATCTTCTGTCAGAGCCTGCACAACGTTTCCTGAAAGCTGATGTGAAAGAGGAATTAGATATCTTTGTCTATTTATTTGCCAGTCAGAATATGAAATGGGAAGAGAATCGACACCGTGATAATTGATATGATAAGGTTCCATCGAAAAGATCTTCTTAATGTATGGAAATACTGTTGATGAAGCATATATTTGAAATTCTATTTTTTATTGTCTTCCCAAATTTAAGTTTTTTCCTTTCTAATCCGTATATATATATATATATATATATATATATATATATATATATATATATATATATATATATATATATATATATATATATGTGTGTGTGTGTGTGTGTATGTGAGGTTATACACATGGGCACACACACACACACACACACACACATATATATATATATATATACATATATATATATATATATATATATATATATGTGTGTGTGTGTGTGTGTGTGTGTGTGTGTATGTATTATATGATAGTCCCGTGCTTGGGAATCAAAAATATAATATATTATATACTACGGCTGGTAAACTAAACAACCTCTCGAGTTCCAAACTCACCTGTTTGTTTTTACCTAAATATGTTACATGTGAAAATATCAATACCCGAGCTCTGAGACAGTTATATAACTCTCAGACATCAATATACATAAACATTGAATAAAAGGTCTCTGAATTATACTCAAAATATAACTGGGTTATTATTATTTAGAATTATTCAAAACAACTTTTTACTTTGATTCTGTAACAAGGATACGAGTGAGTACTGAAATAAACACTGGTGATTGGAATAATACACTCTTTGCAAAAATAAATATATTTTATAAAAATAACAACAGGTTGAAGGAATTTATATAAAAAATAGACCAGTCGAAATATTAAGTCTGGGCAAACTTAGATTAAGATAAAAGAAATGTTATATTCTGAGAATTATATAATCAGTTGACTTGAAATATTAAATCTGAATAAAACCATAAACTAAGACAAAAGAAATAATTACATTCTAATGCTTAAACTCTTAAAGAACTTACTTAAAGTAACTGATAAACTAACTAACTTCACGTATTTACATAAATCGAACTAGACACGTGACAAAGATATACACAATGCCAACACCCACCACAACACAATAAATTTGAAATCACCTTTAACATCTTCCGTAACGTTTCACCACATTACACACTATAGTTACTTTGAGAGAGAGAGAGAGGGTGTACTTTGCCTCGTTCACAGGACAGGCTGTTCTCTTCTGCTCTACGCATCCCTGGGTGTGCTTATAGATGAACTTAGCTACTTCAAGATTATTCTAGGTCTGAGATTTGGAAGCTTGGGTGTTGACCTCACGGCATAATGTTGCCAATGATTACTCTCTCGGATGCACAGCAACGCAACAGCAAGACGACTCTCTCTCAGTTAGCTCTGCCCACCTTTGCCATCGGAAATAAAAAAAAGATAAAATCTAATAAAGGGTTTTTTAATAACCTTCCAAAACATGTGGCAAATATAAGAATTGCATATTTTCTCACAAACATGATGCAATATCTCATAAAAATATAAAAAAGATTTTCTCGAGCCCTTGTTCATATCTCGTATGGATTATATAATACTCTTAAACAGAATTTGTAAGACTAAAAAATATGTGAAATTAAAAGGTCATTCTTAAAAATTACGTAAATTTAAATATACCGACTTGGATGAAGAATACAAATAAATTAACAACGAAAGTCTCACGTAATTCCCATACAAAACTTATATCTACATGAGAGGAACTCACCTTACAGCCGGGCTGGCTATTCACCTCAAATACACAAATGAATTATATAAATAGAATATGAGAATAGGTTATTTACTCTACTCTAGACTAGCTTCGTAAGAAAGGTCCCCCAAAAAAGATTGTTTATTCCGGGCCTGAATCCACAGATTCAGCCCAAGATAAGTAAGCTGCAACCATGTTATCTTTACTTGATATATGCTTTACATTCATACAATATGGTTGCAAGCATAATGACAACCTAGTTAACCTTTCATTATTATTTTTCATCTTATTAACAGAAGTTGAAAGATTATGATCCGAATACACTGTAATCTCTGCATTTTGTTTTCGGTTCATATACACCTTACACTTTTTTATCGCTACGACTAACGCTAGCAGTTTCTTTTCAACTGTCTAGTAGGCTTCCTGAGGTTTCATCAGCTTCGACAACATAAAATAAACAGGATGAAGAATTCCTTCATCGTCTTCTTGCAATAAGACAGCTTCAATCCCATTATCCGATGCGTCCACTTAGATAAGAAATTTCTTGTTTAAATCAGGTGCACACAGTATCGTTTTCGAAGTTAATATGGCCTTTATCCTGTCCAAGGATTCCTGGGACTTGCTGGTATATGCAAATTTTTTCATGGGGCTAGTCAAATCCGTCAATGGAACGACCAGAGGCGAAAAAAAATCAGGCAAAAACATCGATAGAATCCTGCCATCCGTAAAACACGTTGCAATTGCTTTCTTGTTGTGAGGGGTGATGCTTTCCTTATTCCTTCGACGTTAACAGCTACTATGGTGATTAATCCTCTTCACAATTCAAATCACAAGTACAGAACTGTTGTCTTTCCAAAGTCGCTCTTCTCCTGGTTAAATTACTTCATCAGGATTCGGAGATGTTCTTTCTAGGTCGATGAATATACCACAATATCGTCGAGATATACGCCTAATACTTTTATCGATCCCAGAAGGTTATTCATCGCATATTGGAAAGTAGCGGGGCGTTCATTATACCAAAGGACGTGACAATGTATTGATATAACCCAAACAGGGTTATAAAAACTGATAACAATTGTGCGTTGTCGTCCAAAAGAATTTTATTAAAACCTTTTAACAAGTCGATCTTGGAGACGAACCTCGCTTGTCAGAAAATTGTCGAGTAGTTGGTCAATGAGCGGCAATGGATCGATTATCGGCAGCACTGATCGAATTCAAGTTTTGGTAGTCCGTACACACCCTGAAAGATGCACCAGGTTTTTTCACGGGCAAGCATGGTGAACTGAAAGTCTTATCTTTTGATGGTTGTTGACTGTAAGAAAATTTCTTTGCGTCTAAATACCCGTTTGTTAAAACGTAAAAAGAAACTGGTATAAATGTTGCCAGGCAATTACCATTGTTTTTCGGTAATTTTTAACAGTGGATTTACGGCTTATAATTCACGAGAGAGAGAGAGAGAGAGAGAGAGAGAGAGAGAGAGAGAGAGAGAGAGAGAGAGAGAGAGAGAGAGAGAGAGAGAGAGAGAGATATTTTGAAAGCTGCAGTGGTGATGAATTGAGTTTTGCCTACGAACGTGAGTTCAATCCGCTATGTTTAAATGTAAAATGGAAAAATTAGGGGTTCAAAATCCAGCTTGGTATTGGAAAAAGATGAATGGATTTGGTGAGAAAATTCAGTTTCATATTTCTTTTCTGTTTTTTCAGAGTTAAAATTTCTAAAAGTATTTTCGGATGTATTACGACTGTCAACAATATTTGATATTAGTGAAAATAGTACTTAACAGTAGCTTTAGGTTTCCCAATTTCAGAAATGATGATTCCAGAATTAAAACTATTGACATGAGTTATCCATTATTGACATTTTTTTTTTCATAGAGCTTGTTTGTCCTTTAAAAGGAAAAGAGAAAAAATTCTTTTTGTATAATCGTCTTAAATTTTTCATGAAAGTGGAGCCTTTATTTTCACTCAGGAAATATGTGAAATCTCTCTATTGTTCTCCCTTTTTGTTAAAGGTGGTATAGTAGCTGCTCTACAAATACATTTATACAGTACATATATACGTTCACACATACATAAAGAAAGAAAGAAAAAATATAAAAATATCATATCTAATAGATGATGAATGAAAAATCATATATGATAAAAAAAAATACATCATAAGGTTTGCATTCATACAGATAATATAAGATTTTCAATATAATATCTATTTGCAATACTGAAAATAAATTGAACATCTTTTGTTTAATTGGAAATAAGAATAAAAGAATGTTTGTGTTTTCAAGTCTTCTTAAAAAGATCTCTTTTTGTAAGATTACCACTAAGTCTTTCAGTTTAGTACTGTGAAAGCTATATCTAAATATCAATAATGAAAGCGCTTAAATCATATTGTCCAAAGTTTCTCTGTGTTACTTAAAAGAGACAACAAAAACTATGATTGTCATAAAGAAATCTCTTGTAAGAGAAAACGCTCAAATTGACATACTTATCTCACAGTTTGTAGACTTGAAGATGCCTTTTGAGGGCTCCGATGTTTAGGAAATGATCAAAGAAATTCACTCCAATACAGAAAAGCTGCTAAACATTTTTTTTTTTTTTTTTTTTTTTTTTTTTTTTTTTTGAGGATTAAGAATGACACTCAGATGAGTAGTATAAGAGTAACTGGTACCACCGTAGGTAGTTTTAGGAAATTCATAGGAAGTATCACCAATACCATATCAATACTATAGGTATTTCCTTTGACATAAATTGGGACTATAGCAGTAGTCATATATTATACATTATTACAAAGAATGAGATCGAACTCACACATCAGAAAATTTGACAGTGCTCCATCGGAAGTAAAAAGAATTTCGAATAATGTAATTAATTTGGATATGGTAACAATTATCAAAGACATATCAATAATTTTCATCAGTTCACATAGGGAGTCAATGTATTTCCAATCTTTTACGAAATATAATTTTCCATCGATATTATAAAACTGTTTTGATACCTAACCGACTGACTGATTCCCTTTTTGGACCATTGCTCTGTCTTTGGAAACCTCACCCTGACCCTCGCACAAACCCCACTTCTCTCAATATGGCAAAAATAAAAAAAAAATTCATTACATTTAGAGTTTCAATTTATACATTTTTTTTTTCTAAAGTCATCATCTCTCTTCCTCTATATCTTTATAGTAGCTGAATAGTAGTATATTTGCTTCTTTTCCCTCTATACCCTATATATTGATTTTACAGTGAAAAATTCAGATTTAAGGTCCATAGTTATCAGAATTTTCACTTACGAAAGAGAGAGGAAGTTAATATTATTATTGAACATATTACCAACAGCAAAAGAGAGCAATTTAAATCTTTTTAAATCATCACTTTCAGTATGATTTGATATTAAAGATAGATATAATTAATATTGGGAATAATTACTTTAAAAGGATATTAGTGACATTAACATCTTACTATCGTGATTCCCTTTCTGCTTTGAAACAAGAACATTCAGAGTTTTAAATACTAATATTTACGCTTCTATATTTGAATGGTCAAGGCCTCTTAAGTAATAATTTTATTGTGAATTTGTCAGACCAGAAAGCCATATGCAATCATTTTGCCATGAGATTCTCCACTGTGAAAATGCTGTGACAGAGCCGAGAGAGGGTTGTGAACTCAAAGGCAGGAAGCAATCGACTGAGTTATATTATTGTAGAGCACTCTCCTTATATACAAAACCTCAAGGCAACAGCACGTAACAAGTTCACAAGACAGACAATATTAGAGAGGAAAAACCAGACATGGATTTTCATGTTCGTTTTAGTGCGAGGGAAGAGCGAAGATACAAGCATAATATATACCAAAGGAATTATGTACAATTGTGTGAAACATGGTTGGTACATGGCTCCCTCCCTAAAAATTACATACTGTACATGTTAAATAGGGCGCCCTGATCTAGAGAGCGAACTGTAGGCGGGTCATCTGGCAGAAGATAAGCAGGTTTTAGACAATCAATGGAGACCCAGTCTTCTTTGCCCCGAATGTTTGGGAGGAATGCTTTCGGACTGCGTCGGATCACTAGGAAAGGGCCCGTGTAAGGGGGCGTTAGTGGTGGTTTGCTGGTGTCGTTGCACAGGAAGACATGCGTTGCAAAGTGCAAGTCCGTTGGTATGTGATGCTTCGCTGGGGGCTTGTAAGTCTGGCGGCACGGAGTAAATTTTCCCACGACGTGACGTATGCGCTGGAGATCGTCGGAGGAGGTTGTAGAAGGAAAAAATTCGGCAGGGACGACCAACGGGTCGCCATACACCATTTCAGCTGCCGGGACGTCGAGGGCGTCTTTAGGAGTGGTCCTTAGTCCAAGGAGGACCCAGGGAAGCTGAGTAAACCAGTTGCAATCCTTGCAGCGGGACATCAAAACTGCTTTGACGGTGCTATGAAAACGTTCAACCATTCCATGGGCAGCGGGGTTGTAGGCCGTTGTCTGATGTAGGGTGATGCCCAAGAGATTCGCTAATGACGTCCAGAATTGAGAGGTGAAAGTGGTTCCCCTGTCAGAAGTAATATGCTCAGGGATACTGAATCTTGAAATCCATCCAGAGAGTAAGGCAGATGTACATGAGGCGGACGTTGCAGTTTCCATGGGAATGGCTTCAGGCCAACGAGTGGAGCGGTCGATGACGGTAAACTGGTAACGATGTCCTTGTGATGTGGGTAGGGGGCCTACAACGTCGACGTGAATGTGTGCGAAACGACGCTGAGGTTGAGGAAAGGTGCCCACTCCTAAATCCGTGTGTCGATGTACTTTGGAAGTTTGGCAAGAAGTACAGACGCGGACCCAATCCTTAGCATCCTTAGAAATGCCGTGCCAAATGAACTTTGCCTTCAGCAGCTGTGTAGTAGAACGGCACGAGGGATGTGAAAGGCCGTGAATGAAATCAAACACCTGTCGGCGCATGGGAGCAGGAATCCAAGGTCGCGGTCTACCAGTAGTGACGTCACATAGGAGTGTGGTGTTGGAGTCTTCAAGGGGAAAGTCTTCCCAACGGAGGGACGTGCAGGAGGTCCTACAAGCTTGATACTCTGGATCCTGTCGTTGGGCTTCAGCCAGGACGTTGTAATCCAATACCAGTTGAACGGCAGCCAACATGTTTCTTGACAGGGCATCGGTAACGGGATTCATTTTCCCAGGGACGTATTGGAGGGTGCAATTGTATTCAGCCACGGCGGAAAGATGTCGGACCAGAGGCATGTGGTCTGTGCGAATGACGAAGGGCGTACCTTCTAAGAAATGGCGAAAGTGACGGACAGCCAAGTGCACCGCCAGCAATTCTCGATCGAAGGTAGAATAACCCGATTCTGCCTTGGACAGTTTTCTGCTGAAGAAGGCCAATGGGCGGGGCGAGCCTTTGACCACCTGCTCAAGTACTGCACAAATAGCGACGTCGCTGGCATCGGTGGAGAGAAGGAGAGGGGCGTGTGGGATAGGAAAAGTGAGAGCCGCAGCAGTTGATAGGGCCTTCTTTGCATCGCAGAAGGCTGCTTCTTGAAGGGGACCACACTTCAGGTCCTTCGGCTTGCCCTTGAGGGAGGCGTAGAGGGGAGCAAGAGTGGCGGCAATGGCTGACAGAAAACGGTGATAATAGTTGATCATGCCCAAGAATTCCTGCAGAGCTTTGACGGTCGAGGGCACGGGGAAGTTCTGAACGGCTGCTACCTTCTCAGGGAAGGGGTGGACACCTTCAAGAATGATGCGGTGCCCTAAGAACGATACTTAGTTGGCGCCAAAGGTACACTTGTTGTACCGGACTACAAGGCCGTTTTGTTGCAGGCGGTTGAGCACGATGCGCAGGTGATGGAGGTGTTCCTCTTTTGATGAGGAGAACACAAGTATGTCGTCCACATAACATACACAGAAATGGAGGTCCCCTAAGATGCCATCCATGAGACGTTGAAACGTGGCCCCAGCATTATGAAGGCCAAAACAGGAGTAATTGAAGGTGTATGTACCAAACGGAGTGGTGATGGCAGTCTTAGGGATGTCTTCTGGGTTCATAAGCACCTGATAATACCCCTTCAGGAGATCGAGCATGGAGAAAACCCTTGCTTCGTGCAGGTAGGAGGTTACGTCGGCAAATGTTTGGGAGGGGGTAGTGATCAGGTTCTCTTTGCATGTTCAGGTGCTTGTAATCCCCGCACAGATGGAGGGAGCTGTCTTTCTTCAGAACAATGTGTAAGGGTGACGACCATGGGCTGGAGGACTTTTGGCAAAGGCCCATTTCCTCCATTTCGGCTAACGTCTGTTTGGCAGCTGCCAATTGTTCCAGTGCCAGACATCTGAATCTTGCGAAGACTGGGGGTCCCGTCGTCTTGATATGGTGATAAATACCGTGCTTGGCAGGAACCGTGGGCGTTTGGCGAAGTTCTGGACGGAAAACTTCCGGATACGACGTGAGGAGGTGGGCGTAGGCATCCGTGGGTACACTGATGTGGAGAGCAAGGTTAGAGGGGGCGGGTTGAAGAGGTGTCGACAAGTACGAGTCTGCGTTGACCAATCGTCGGTGGGCGACATCGACCAGAAGGTGGAAATGAGAGAGGAAATCCGCTCCGAGGATTGCCATTGTGACGTCAGCAACGAGAAACATCCAATTAAATTTACCGTTTCCGAACGGTAATGTGAGGTTCTCGTAACCGTAGGTGGGTATCGCAGATCCGTTGGCAGCTACCAAGCGTACGTCGGCAGATGTAGACAGACTACGTCGTGTCTTGAAGAGTTTCCTTGTCAAAAGAGAACGACAAGCACCCGTGTCTACCAAAAATCTCACGCCCGTTCCTGCATCCTGTAAAAAGAAAAGATTATAAACACGGGAGGCCACCGCCACGAGCGATGGCCTACTTACACGTTTTTTGGCCACTGACAATCCTCGGCACATTTCTTCGCAATTGCCCTGAATCTGAAGTGGTAGTAGCAAAACTGCTGCGGATGGGAGGTAGTAAGTGGCTGTAGAAGTCGTTTGTTGTAGCGCGAGCGATTGGTGGGTGGTGGGCGGCTTTGTCTCTGCTTCGGCACATCACGGTGTGGGCGTGTATGTCCTACGGCATTCATGTCAGCTTCAGTTGACGTTGAATAGGCATCCTCGTCATCAGGGGTGGAGGCGTTGATGGAGGTCTAGAAGTGGCTGTCCATAAGGGCGTCGGCTTTGGTCATCAAGTCCTTTATGGGTAAACTATCGACATCGGTTATGGCAGCGCGTATAGGTCTGGGTAAACGGCGTATCCAAAGGGCACGAAGTAGGTTCACCTCACGAGGAGAGCCTTCTGCGGTAGGTTGAAGGCGAGTAATACTGGTCCCCCAACGGTTGTTGCGAGAGCTGAAAAAGCTTTACTACACGGGCGGCTGGCGACGGCGAGTTCTGTGCTGCAGAAGGTATGTTTTGAGGGCGTCATACGCTATTGGCGTGTCTCCTTGTTCACAAAGCCAGTCGGATATTTTTGGGAAGGTGTCCTCGGGTATCGCCGCGAGAACATAATCTGTTCTGGTGGTTCAGCGAGTCACGCCGTTGATGTGAAACTGGACTTCTGCGCGCTGAAACCAAGCAAATACTTCTCCCCTGGCGAACGGTGAAAGTTTCAATGGGGCGGCCGCAGCGCCAACTGCTGTAGTAGAGTCCACCATAGTACTAACGATGGAGGGGCGAGGGAGGTGGGGGTGGAAGGCAGTGGGAGCGAGTCGACTTCCGGGGTCACCAATGTGATGGAGCCGAGAGAGGGTTGTGAACTCAAAGGCAGGAAGCAATCGACTGAGTTATATTATTGTAGAACACTCCTTATATACAAAACCTCAAGGCAACAGGACATAACAAGTTCACAAGACACAATATTAGAGAGGAAAAACCAGACATGAATTTTCATGTTCGTTTTAATGCGAGGGAAGAGCGAAGATACAAGCATAATATATACAAAATGAATTATGTACAATTGTGTGAAACACGGTTGGTACACTGCCTATCAACTGACCAACGCCACTTCTAAGGCATCCTATAACCAAACCAATTCTTGGGTTTTTAAACACCTAATATCTACCTTCTGCAGGTAATAAGGACATTGATAAAACGTTCCTTACTGACAATCTGTTGGATGGGAGTTTAAAATTGGTTCGTGATAGACAGTTTCAAATAATATCGGTAACCTTACCCATTTTTGGAGATAGGGAATACGGGTTTGCGGGTGCCTATGACCTTACCTGCTGGGTCATCAAGAGCAACTGGAACCAGGCAGTAACACTGGATGACTCGACAGGTAAATCCTGGTCCTAACTGATCATAGGTATATTGTATATAGTAGTCTCTAGGGCACTGTCCTGCCCCTTGTCACTGACTTCCACGAGCGACAAATAAACATGATGCCCGCTCAAATAGATGTCTCTGAATGAAAGTCATTATTGGTTAGCTAATCACGTTACATTATCGCCCGATTCCCCCCCCCAAAAAAAAAAAAAATCTCACTACATTTCAGTTTTTACTCGTACTTCAACTCTACTTCACGGAGCGAAAGTGTTTTCCTTAGTAATAATGAACGTTTAAGCCGCCAGCGATGAAGTCCATCATTTCTCATCTCAAAATAGTAAAATGGTTATTTCTGGGAAAATAAAAATTAGAGATTTTCCATATGGTTGGACACTCCTCCAAAAGACTCGTATAATTAACGTGTTATCTGAACTTAAAACATTTCAATTCGGATAATGGAGGAGAACAGTATATAATTTTCCCTCACAAAAAAATATGGCTTAAGGGTGTAAAGTACACAGAAATGCAATACTTATTTCAGAAAACCCTTTTAGGAATATTAATGGTTCACGGATCACATTATTTGGTTTCGACCCAAAGATAATTAGCAACTCAAACAACATACAGGCGATGGAAATGGATAGTGTTACCTTTATTCACGTGTAGTTATACTTTCAATTAACTACGCACAAGCACTTGCATGTATATATATATATATATATATATATATATATATATATATATATATATATATATATATATATATAT
>NC_090740.1:136399511-136402011 GCF_036898095.1 Palaemon carinicauda | reverse complement strand
TTAATGTACTTTGGAGAGAGACTCGCAGGTGCTCCTGTTACCTGCGACTTGAGTCTGCTCTGCCGTTTCCTGACGCTAAGGAGTACCCAGGGAGTTGACTTCGTCTCTGGCTTACTTGCCCCGTCGTCTTTGTCAGTTGTAGGGGTGTTGGAACTTGATAGCTTGTGAGGTGGCCTGTAGGGAGGCCGTTGCCATGTAAGACCTTGTATCTCTGTTTATCAAGTAGAGATCGATATCACTGGCGGGTTCTACCCTGGCGTACTGCTCCTGCCCTGCTTGCTGGTAGGAGTGGATGATGGCCTTAATTTTTGTCTCCTCTATATCATTCTATGAAAGTGAGGAGAACTATATCTTTTGTGTGTGAGCTAAGATAATTATATATAAATATATATATATATATATATATATATATATATATATATATATATATATATATATATATATATATATATATATATATATATATATATATATATATATATATATATATATATATATATATATATATATATATATATATATATATATATATATATATATATATATATATATATATATATATATTATTGGTGAAAGTTTTTTGTTTGTTTAGATGTGGGTTTTTAGGTAGGATTTATAATTGTTTTCATGTGATTTTGTAATCGACTTTATTTCTTGAATTTGATTTTAATGTAATGTCTGGTCTGGCCAGCTAAGTTGTAGGATCTGTGACGGGCCGAGAGAAAGGTTGTGACTCAAAGGCAGGAAGCAATCAACTGAGTAACTTTGTTAAAGAACACTCTCCTTTATATACAAAACCTCAAGGCAACAGGAATTTTCATGTTCAAGAAACAATGTTACAGAGGAAACACGCAGACATGTTTAGTCTGGCTCTTTTTAGTGCGAGGGAAGAGCACATATACAAGCATAATATATAAAAAAATATTTATGTATGATTGTGTGACACACGGTTGGTACATGGCTCCCCCCCTAAAAATGACATACTGTACATGTTAAATAGGGCGCCCTGATCTTGAGAGGCGAACTGTAGGTGGGTCATCTGGCAGAAGATGAGCAGGTTTTAGATGATCAATGGAGACCCAGTCTTCTTTGCCACGAATGTTTAGTAGGAATGCTTTTGGACTGCGTCGGATCACAAGGAAGGGGCCCGTGTAAAGGGGCGTTAGTGGTGGCTTGCTAGTGTCGTTGTGCAGGAAGACATGAATTGCAGAGTGCAAGTCTGTTAGTATGTGATGCTTCGCTGGGGGCTTGTAAGTGTGGGGGCAAGGAGTAAATTTTCCCACGACGTAACGCATGCGTGGGAGATCGTCGGAGGAGGTTGTGGAAGGAAAAAATTCGGCAGGGTTGACCAACAGGTCGCCATTCACCATTTCAGCTGCCGAGACATCGAGGGCGTCTTTAGGAGTGGTCCTTAGTCCCAGGAGGACCTGGGGAAGCTGAGTAAACCAGTTGCAATCTTTGCAGTGGGACACCAAAGCTGCTTTGACGGTGCGATGAAAACGTTCAACAATTCCATTGGCAGCGGGTTTGTAGGCCGTTATCAGATGTAGGGTGATGCCCAGGAGATTCGCTGATGATGTCCACAATTGATAGGTGAAAGTGGTTCCCCTGTCAGAAGTTATATGCTCAGGGATACCAAATCTTGCAATCCACCCCGAGAGTAACGCAGATATACATGAGGTGGATGTTGCAGTTTCCATGGAAATAGCTTCAGGCCAACGAGTGGAGCGGTCGATGACGGTAAACAGGTAACGATGTCCTTGTGATGTGGCTAGGGGGCCTACAACGTCGACGTTAATGTGTGCAAAACGACACTGAGGTTAAGGAAAGGTGCCCACTCCTGAATCCGTGTGTCAATGTACTTTGGAAGTTTGGCAAGAAGAACAGGCGCAGACCTAATGCTTAGCATCCTTAGAAATGCCGTGCCAAATGAACTTTGACTTCAGCAGCTGTGCAATAGAATGGCACGAGGGATGTGAAAGGCCGTGAATTAAATCAAACACCTGTCGGCGCATGGGAGGAGTTAGTGATGCGGTTCTGTTGGCATGTTCAGGCACCTGTAATCCCCGCACGGACGGAGGGAGCAGTCTTTCTTCAGAACGATGTGTAAGGGCGACGACCATGGGCTTGGAGGCATTTTGGCCAAGGCCCATTTCTTCCATTTCGGCGAACGTCTGTTTGGCGGCTGCCAATTGTTCCGGTGCCAGACGTCTGCATTTTGCGAAGACTGTGGCTCCCGTCGTCTTGATATGGTGATAAATACCGTGCTTAGCAGGAACGTGGGCATTTGGCGAAGTTCTGGACGGAAAACTTCCGGGTACGATGTGAGGAGGTGGGCGTAAGCATCCCTGGGTTCGCTGATATGGAGAGCGAGGTTAGAGGGGGCGGGTTGAAGAGGTGTCAACAAGTACGAGTCTACGTTGACCAATCGTCAGTGGGCGACATCGACCAAAAGGTGGAAATTAGGGAGGAAATCCGCACTGAGGATTGGCAATGTAAC
>NC_090740.1:136369511-136384511 GCF_036898095.1 Palaemon carinicauda | reverse complement strand
GGTGACCCCAGAGCGACCTGCTCCTCCCGCCTTGAACACACGCCCCCCCCCCCACTCCCCGCCTCTCACCGTTACTATGAAACCCTCAAAGCATACCTTCTGCAGCATACTCGCCGTCGCCAGCCACCCATATAGTAAAGCTTTTTCAGCTCTCTCAACAACCGTTGGGGGACCAAAGGGCATCACTCACCCTCGGGAAAATGACCAGTATCACTCGCCTACAACCTGCTGCAGACGGCTCTCTACAAGAGGTGAACCTACTTCATGCCCTTTAGGTAAGCCGTTTACCCGAACCTATATGCGCTGCCAAACCCGATGTCGATAGTTTACCCATAAAGGACTTGATGACCAAAGCCGACGCCCTTATGGACAGCCACTTCATGACCTTCAAAACCTTCATCAACGCCTCCACTCCTGACGAAGAGGATACCTATTCAATTTCAACCGAAGCTGACGTGAATGCCGTAGGATACACACGCCTATGAATGCCATAGGACACATACACCTATGAATGCCGTAGGACACACACGTGTATGAATACCGTAGGCCAATGAATGCCGTTGGACTCACACGCCTATGAATGCCGTAGGACACGCCTATGAATGCCGTAGGGCACACATGCCTATGAATGCCGTAGGACACACACGCTTACCCCGTAACGAGCCGGAGCGGCAACAAAGCCAGCCTTCCTCCACCATTTGCTCGCGCCCCAATCAATGACTTCTACAACCACTCACTACCGCTAATCAGCAGCATTTTTTGCTACTACCACTTCAGATTCAGGGCGCCCTATTTAACATGTACAGTATGTCATCTTTAGGGGGGGAGCCATGTACCAACCGTGTGTTACACGATCGTACATAGTAACGACATTTCATTTTGTGTATATATTATGCTTGTATCTTCGCTCTCCCCTCGCACTAAAAAGAACCTGAATAAACATGTATCTTTTTCTCACTGTTAATTGTTAACCGATGTGGTATCAGTTGAACTGGAAATTTCCTTTTGCATTGAACCTGAAATAATGTATTCGTTTTTCTAACCGTTAACTGCTAATCGGTATGGTGTCGGTTGAACAAGAAATTTCCTGTTGCATTGAATTTTTGTATATAAAGGCGAGTGTCTATAATAAAGTTACTCAGTTTATTTAATCCTGCCTTTGAGTCACAACCCTCTCTCGGCTCGTCACAAATATGTTGTAAGATTTTGTAAAAGTGTGAAGAGCAACGAAGTTGCAATTCCGTTATCTTCACATAATGTTGAAGTAAAATGAAAGAACACTAACTTTAATTGAAGAAAATAACTATTCTAGTAATACGTTTTCAGTGTTAAAGCTTCAAGTAAAGATTGATTTTTCTTTTCTTAAAGAAATAGAAAAATAGTATTGATTTTTGTTACTATGTGGATAAATAAGAAATTGCTCTTTATCCTGTGTAAACAAATTTCTTTGGTTTAAAGTAGTTTGTTCTTGTTGTCTAAGACCTTCGTTGCCAAACGCGTTAAATGTGTTTGTTGAAAAAAAAAATAAAGACACATGTTGAAATAATTCTGTGTTAACAATGATAACAGTTATTCAATTCGAGAGAAGAAGTGTTTTAGTCATAATTGAAATGTAGGAAGTTTGTAAATTCATTGTTAAGAAGTAATGTATGAAGTTTTTTATAATGTTCTTTCCAAGTATATACTTAGTAAAATTATGGAGAGAGAAGTGCAAATTAGGTATAATAATGATTTATAAAATCTGTGTCGCAATATTTATTCTTATGTCACACACCACCGTAATGC
The DNA here is from genome assembly GCF_036898095.1 of Palaemon carinicauda. Lineage (NCBI taxonomy): Eukaryota > Metazoa > Arthropoda > Malacostraca > Decapoda > Palaemonidae > Palaemon > Palaemon carinicauda. Next base: position 136,382,726 of record NC_090740.1, on the reverse strand, counting down.
TGATGATTTGTTATGAAATGTTTTAAAACAAAGTGTTAAGCTGTTGTTTGTCTGTTTTGTCTGAGATTATCCTGATAAATGAAGATAAGTTTGTTAACGTAATACCCGAAGTAATTTCAGTTTCCAACAGTTGTTAAGAAATCATTATCAATCTGTCACGTGCACGATTTAAAGATCTTGCCTTTAGTTTCTTTTGGTTACATTGTTTCATAAGTGATTTCCTTCTTTAGTGCTGCGGTCTAATTAGTAACACTGGGCATTGTTAACAAATTATTTTTTAGAAAGGAATGTTTAATGATTTAACAGGGAGTACAAATGTAATCATGTTAAAAGTCCGGCAGTTTGAGTTTAAACGCAAATGAATGAAGTAAATGATGAGTGTCAGAGTCCCTTTTGTTAATAATTATGACTTTTTTTTCTTTTTTTTCTTTTTTTGTATTGAAAAGAAAGTTAAGAGTTGGACATGTAACATAATTTCGGAATTAAGTCTTTGTTTTTAAACTCTGTATAGAATTGTGTGCTTTAGGAAATCGTGACAAGTAAAGAATTTATTGTTATTAGATGCCATTAGGCAAAATGATAGAAGAACAGAATTTGAAATCTCACTTAGATTGGTCCATTTCTTTTAACTCGAGAGATCAAAAAAGTAATATGAAAAATTGGAGAATGACAAACAAGTTGCCATAGACTTTGCGTCAGTTTGTGTCAAGGAATAAAGTAAATGTTCGTAATTTGTGTGAAAACAGCTATGTGTGACAGTCGTTATAAAAGATGTAGCCTAATAGCAGTTAGGATTTAGTAAATAAAAATGTCATGTTTCAGCAATAATTGCACTGCTAGCCACTTTCTGAACAACGCCGTAGAACCATTTACAAAAATGAGAAATTCGTAAAAAAAACATGGCCTAAAATTTTGTCCTTGTTTTTGAAAACCTATTAGTCTAACATGTGACAGAGGCGAGCTAGACACTATGTCAGCATAAACCTTGAGTAACGCCTGTGTTTTGTGTTTGGAAAACATCTTGCATTAACCTCTGATTTACAAAGACACAAAAAAAAGTAGAAGACTTTAACGAAAGGTTTGATGATAAGTGGATAGGATTATCAGAATAAACTAGGAGTTAGAGAGAAAAATATAAGTAGCCATAAAAATGTTCCTCTTGTACTTGACATTCGATTAATGATAAATTTTGCACATTTAGAAGTGTTTTTTCATATCAAAATAAGCCATATATTTTGATGCATTATTTTCTGGATTCTGTTATCAACCTCAGGATCAGACTCCGGTCCAGGAAGCTTGTATGACAGTGACAATACCAATTAGCCGCGAAGAAAGATGAAAGTCAATGAAAATTTTTTTGTACTTATACATGTCGAATTAAGGTTCTTTGTACTTAGGATTGAAATCAACCCATATTAACCATCGTACCTTATTATTATTATTATTATTATTATTATTATTATTATTATTATTATTATTATTATTATTATTATTATTATTATTATTATTATTATTATTATTATTATTATTATAACAAGCTAAGCTCTAACCTTGGGTGGCAAAGCAAAATACTATAAGCCAGGGGCTCTAACAGGAAAAAAATAGCCTATTGAGGAAAGGAAATAACGATATAAATAAATGGTATGACGAATAATGATCAATTAATAATATATTTCAAAGACTATAACAGCATCAAAACAGATAATTTATGTATAAACTAAAAAATGACTTCTGTAAGCCTGTTCAACATGGTAACATTTGCTGTAAGTTTGAAGTTTTGAAGTTCTACCGAATCAACTACCCGGTTAGGAAGATCATTCCACAACTTGGTCATATCTGAAATAAAGCTTCTAGAATACTGTGTAGTATTGAGCCTTATGATGGAGAAGGCCTGACAATTAGAATTAACTGCATGCATAGCATTACGGACAGGATGGAACTGTCTGGGATAAACTTTATGTAAAGGATGATCACAATTTTAAGAAATCGTATGCAACAGGCATAACGAACTAATTGAAGGAAAGTGCCAGAGATTAATATATAGATCAGGAATAAGAAATTTAATACACTGTAAGTTCCTGTCTAAAAAATTAAGATGAGAATCAGCAGCTGAAGACCGGACAGGAGAACAATACTCGAAACAAGGAAGAATAAAAGAATTAAAACACTTCTTCAGAAAAGACTTTCTCAATAAGCAAATTTGCTTGTGCAATTGGAGGAGATACAAACCTAAAGCGTTTCTCAAAAGTATATTTGCTGTCGAAAAAACAAACTTAAAATTTTAAAAGAGCCATACAGATTTAAAGAAACATTATCAATGCTAAGATCTGAATGTTAAGGAGCCACTGTTCTTGATCTACTTACAATCATACGTTGAGTTTTGTTAGGATTCAACTGCATGCCCCATAATTTGCACCATGCACTGATTTTAGCTAGAAATTTATTAAGTGATTTAACAACCCCAGATCTACATTCAGGCGATGGAATTGATACAAAAAGTGTAGCATCATCTGAATATGCAAGAAGCTTGTTTTCTAGGCCAAACCACATGTCATGTGTATATAGTATTAAAAGCAATGGGCTAAGACCACTACCCTGAGGAACACCAGATATCACATTCTTATACTCACAATGGGGCCTATCATCAATATTTTTTTGCTAGCTAATACTGAAAAATTCAACAATGATGCTAAGAAACGAAACATCCGCTCCAAACTGTTTGAGTTTGAAAACAAGGGCCTCGTGATTAACACGGTCAAAAGCAGCATTCAAAATCAAGGCCAATCATAGAGACTTCCTGACCACAACGATAAATTTTGCATATATAGATGTGTTTTTTTCATATTTAAATAAGCCATATATTTTAATACATTAGTGTCTAAACGTGAAAAATTTAGTATAAATCGAATGCCATTGAACAAACATACCCTTTAGCTAAAACGGTGAAGATTGGTTGAATTCACTTCTAAATACAAAGACCCTGAATTTGACAGGTATAAGTACAGAAGAATTGTTACCGACTTTCATCTTTCCACGTGGCTCTATAGTATTGTCACTGTCATACAAGCCTCCTGGGCTAAGGTTCGATTCCCGACTGGTCAGAAACTATTGTCTTTGAGTGGTTCTGCCTTGGGACACTCATCCTGAGGTCGATAAGAAAATCCAGACATTAATGTATTACAATATATGGCTTATTGGAAGATGAAAAAACACGTCTAAATGTGGAAAATGTATTATTAATCAAATGCCAAAAACAATAATTCAAAACTAACTACGATAGTGAAAATTAGTTAATTTCAATTCTAAGTACAAAGAATCTGAATATGACAAGTATAAGTACAGAAAAAATTGTCATTGACTTTTATCTTTCTTCGTAGCTAAATGGTATTCTCACTGTCATACAAGCTTCCTGGACCAGGGTTCGATTCCCCGGCTGTTAGAGGTTATTGTCTTTGAGTAGTTCCCCCTTGGGAATCTGATCCCTAGTTCAATAAGAAAATTCAGACATGAATGTATTAAGATATATGGCTTATATGGATATAAAAAACATGTCTATATGTGCCAAATTTATCATAAAATGAATGCCAAGTACAAACATTCCCATTAGCTACGATGGTGAAGATGAGTTGATTTCGGTTCTAAGTACAAAGAACTTGAATTCGACGGGAATAACTACAGAAGAATTGTCACTGACTTTTATCTTTTTCGTGGCTAAATGGTATCATTACTGCCATATAAGCTTCCTGGACCATGGTTCGATTCCCGTCTGGTCAGAAGCTATTGCCTTGGGAATCTGATCCCGAGTTCGATAAGAGAACCCAGACATTAATAGTTTAAAATATATGGATTTTTTGAATACGAAAAAACGTGTAATTGTGCCAAATTTATCGTAAATCGAATGCCAAGTAAAAACATACTAATTAGCTACGATGGTGAAGAGGGGTTGATTCCAAATCTAAGCACAAAGAATCTGAACTCGACAGGTATATGTTACAGAAGAATTCTCATTGGGTTTTATCTTTCTCCTTAGGTAAATAGTATTGTAACTGTTATACAAGCTTCCTAGACCAGGGTTCAAATCTAGGCTGGTTAGAATCTATTTTGTTTGAGTGGTTCCGGACATTAATGTATGAAGATATGTTTCTTATATGAAAAATTTATCATATATATATATATATATATATATATATATATATATATATATATATATATATATATATATATACGTATGTATGTATATATATATATATATATATATATATATATATATATATATATATATATATATATATATATATATGTATATATATATATATATAAATACACACACACACACACACACACACACATATATATATATATATATATATATATATATATATATATATATATATATATATATATATATATATATATATATATATATATATATATATATATATGTATATATATACATACATATATATATATATATATATATATATATATATATATATATATATATATATATATATATATATATATATATATATATATATATATATATATATATACATACATACATATATATATATATATATATATATATATATATATATATATATATATATATATATATATATATATATATATATATATATATATATATATATATATATATATATTGAGAGAAGCGAAAAATGTATTTATGGGTAAGATAGCTATGTCATCCTGATGGAAGGTTCATTTAAGTATCTTCCTAGGGTATATTCGATTACAGCGATATTCCCATAGAATTTACCTTAAGGTCTCCAGAATTCTAACTCTTGGCACAAATATCCTTAAAGTTTCCTTTTTATGATATCGCATAATATCAGGAGACGTATTCTTGACACGCCATATGGCAATCTACGCCCCACATAGCGTTTACTCTTTGATGGTGAAAAGTGGAAAAATAAAAGAGGAGCCGTTAATAAGGTTCCCTTCCTCCATTAGTGTTTGAGTACACAGATGGCGCCATTTCATTAGAAAAATTCTACTTGGAAAGCATAAAGCAAGGGTCTAGTAAAGGTAGATTTACACATAGTTATCGTATTGCCTGCTAAACCTTGTTCATGAAGCTGAATAAAGAAAGGTAAGCAGAAATCTTTTGAGATTTCGTTAGGTTTCTTTGCCTTGACGAAGGCTACCCATTTCTTCCAAGGTGACTCCTATTACCTTCTGGTAGATTTAGACTTATATTCCTCTAAGAAGTCTATACTCTCTTTCGAGATCCCAAACCTCTTTCTTACTGCTAGGGAGAGAAAATCATGAGATGAAGGTTTTGGGTTTTCTGTAATGAAGCGAAGACAGTCGACTTCTGTACTTGTTGAGACAGAACTGGGTCCGGCATGGGGAATCAGCCTCGGCTGCAATTCCAAAACGAGAGGGAACTAGTTGCTCCGGGGCCACTAGGGAGCCACTAGGGCTGCTGTTCCTTGAAAAGATCTCAGCTTATTGTGGAACCTCATTAGCAAGTTGTATGGAGGTAACAGATAAATTCTGTTCCAGTCAAGGGACATGGCGTCCACTGGTTCTGCTAGAGGGTCCTCGTATGGAGCCGCGTACCGAGGAAGTTTCTTGTTGTCGCTCGTCGCGAAGAGGTTGATCTGCAGTTCCAGGACTTGATGTAAGATGAAGAAGAATGATCTTGCGTGTAGGGACCATTCTGACTCTATCTGAGTTAGCCTGAATAAAGTGTCCGCCATCATATTGTGGAACCCTTGAAGGGGAACTGCTGATAAGTGAGATCTCTTCTTTTCTGCTAAGCGAAAGATGGCCAACATTACTTGGTTCAGTTGAGGTGATCTCGAGCCTTGACGATTCAGACATCTCATTACCACCTCGCGGTCCAGAATCAGTCTTATGTGGACCGAAGGGCTAGGGGATAATTTCTTCAGTGTAAGGAAGACTGCCATGACCTCCAAAATGTTGATGAGGAAGGTCTTGAATAGAGAGGACCAAGTTCCTTGAACTTTCCAATGATGACAGTGACATCCCCATCCTTCCAGAAGTGTTGACCTCTTCAAATTTTTGGCCTCCGACACTGGCCCGATCGGTATTGGTCTTCTTAGATCTCTTCAAGCGTTTGTTGCATATCTTCTCCAGACTTTTGATGCATCTTTAATCTGTGCTCTTAACACTGTGTCTGTCACTGATGCAAACTGGAGGGAGCCCAACCCTCTCTCCTGTTGGCATCTTGAAATGTTGTTGGATTTTAGTAGTCTCTTGACAGATCTCACTATCTCTCTCCTCTTCTTTAATGGAATGGAGAGTCGATGTGACTGTAAGTTCCGATGTATACCTAGCCATTAAAAATTCTGAGCTGGAGACAGTCGAGACTTTTTGGTGTTGATTTTAAATCCCCAATGTTCCAGGAACTGAATTTCTTTCTTGGATGCTTGCATGTATTTCGTCTCAGATGCTGCCCACACCAGCCAAACGTCCAGGTAGGATATTACCTGGACACCTTGTAGGTGTAGTTGTTGAAAGACTGTTTCTGCAAGCTTCGTGAAGATCCTTGGGGATATGTTTAGTCTGAAGGGCATGGTTCTTAAAGCGTACTTTTTTTTGTAGCCTGAATCCTAGGTAGGAGGAGAGTTGGCGATTGATCGGAATGTGCCATTAGGCATCCGCCATGTCTATGGAAACTGTGTATGCCATTTTGGGTAGCAGTGCTCTTATGTGTTGAAGGGTCGAGCATCTTGAACTTGTCGTTTTCTATGAACTTGTTGAGTGGCGACAAATCCAGAATGACTCTGAGTTTGTCTGAGTCCTTCTTGGGAACACAAAACAGCCTTCCTTGAAATTTGATGGACTTTGCCCTCCTTTTTACCCGTTTGTTCAAGAGCTCTCGGGTGCATTCTTCCAGAACGGAGGTGGAGTGTTGGAAGAATTGAGGGAATGACGGTGGAGCTGTCCTCCAGCTCCAACCGAGTCCGTTCTTGATTAGGCTGTGGGCGCAGGGATCGAAGGTCCCACGATCCCGAAATAATAGGAGTCATCCTCCTACCGGAAGCCTCTCATTGCTTCTGGTTTCCGGAGGGCTTGCCTCCTTGACCGTGTCCTCCCCTACCCCCTCTTCCTCTCGAGGGACGTCTAGAGGAACCTCTGTTTGACCCCTTACCTTTAGGGCGAAAGGTAGTGGTCTGCCTCTCATAGGTGGGAGTGAAGGCTGGTGACTGAGTCACCACCTGCTGGGGTACCATCTGGTAGGCGGGTTGGGGCTGTGCCACCATCTGAGGCATCACAGTCATGGGAGGTTGTTGTTGTTCTTATTGTCTAGAAGGGCGAGAAGGGGACCTTCATCCGGGGAAGACTTCCTCTTAGCCAACAGGCCCCACTTCTGGAGAAGAATGCTATTCTCCGTGGCGGCTTTGTTGACTATTTCCTTGACCACTTCATTCGGGAAGAGGTCTTTCCCCCAGATGTTGGAAGATATCAACTTCCTGGGTTCGTGTCTTACTGCAGCCGAGGCAAACACAAACTCCCTACAAGCCCTAACAAAGCTATATAAGTCTTTAGTTAGGGTTGGCAAGTGTGTTTTGGCTATGACCATAAACATATCTGGGGACCTATGTTCAGTGGCCATTGCCTCCAGGGTCACCTGGAGGGACAGAGAGGCAGCAAGCCTATCTTTCGTGTACTGCTCCCTATGCAGGAGAAACTCTGACAACTTGGGTAGGTTTTCGCTAAACTGACGTACAGTGATATCGGCCTCCAACTTCCCGACTGAGAAGGTAAGTGGAATATCCTTCCAGTCTTTATGATCTGTTGGCAGCGCTAGGGAAAGGGGCCTACACTCCTCCAGTGTAGAGCAAGGTTTCACAGCTTCCATTGCCCTGATCACGGCCTTGAACCCTTTTTCTGCAAAGGAGAAGGTCATTTTTGCTGGATGGAGCAAGAAAGGAAGGGTGTTTCTTACTAACAGCTGGCACCTTAGAGTTGGTGAAGCCCCTGTCCTTCATACTGCTGGCTAGCAAAGCTTGAGCCTTTGTATGGTCAAGCACCATGACCTACTTGGGTTCTGTCTCCTCTTTGGGTACAGGTTCTGTCCTTAAACGAACAAAACAGTCAGGATAGGACTCAAAGCTGGGCCAGAACTAAATGTCCTCGATAAGGACAGCTCCCAGCTTTTCTGAGATGAAGGCCCTGCCGTTTGTTATTAGCATGTACTCGGCATGTGTCCATGGGTTTACCTCAGAGCACGAGGGAAGATCCTTCACATTAAGTCTCCTATGAGACCTACGGGGCGCTGCAAGCTGGTGAATCTCCTTCCTTAGCACAGCTTCCCTTTCTTCGCTCTTCTTCTGAAAGGTCTCCATCATGGCTCTGAGGGCAGACAGGGTGTTATCGGACTTATCAGGTTGAGGAACGGAGGGCGTAGAGGGCACTGGTTCTGGGGCAGGAACTGACGAAACAAACACTGTTTCGACTTCATCCTCTTCCGTGTCTGGAGCCAACATTGACTCCTCTTCTTGACCTTCTGCCAGAAGGTCCTTTTCGGTGTCCTTTGACACCTCTTACATCCTCTCATCATCTAGATGGATGTACTTCATCGCATCCGAGACATCCGTGTCCACGACTATCTGCGTGCAAGGGATCTCAGGGTGAGGCTGAGGAATGACAGCATCCGCAGATGCTTTGGGGAAAAGATAGGCCCTCATATGCTCATTGGGGAGGTAAGGCCCCGTGGCATTTTTCTGGAAGCCACCAACCCATCTGCGCAGCTTGTTCCGAGCTGCATCCCTTGACTCCTTTGTCTTGGGTTCTCAAAAGCCTCATAAACCAAATTTTTCACACTCTACATACCTGGGGGTCCTAATATTTGAGAGGTCCCTTGTGAATGGAACAATGGAAGTGCATCCTACACTCCAGGTGGCCGCAGAAGTCCCTGCTATGTACGTTGCAGAAGACGCTGCTGCACTTCACATGGTCCTCCTGTGAAGAGAAGAAAATCAAAGGAGTATAATGTAGTTAATCTCACTAGATACACTAATAAATATTATCAATAATATTTTCCATTTTATTTTATTGCATATAGCTTAGGATAGATAAGCCAGAAATGAATTAGGAAAGACACATACATGTGTTTCCCTCCCAGCCAATTGCTGTGACCTCCCTCAATATTAATCTTAGGGTTATCCTCTTCAGGAGGCCCGGTGGAATAATGTAGCCTATAAGGATAGAAGAGTGTAACTAACACTAACCTCCAAAAGGATTAATAATGAGAGTCATTAATAACTGATCATCTATCAGTAGGTAGAAAGGGAATTCCTTTCCCTATCTTATAAGGTCTCAACAATAGACTGTGCCTGGACACACAGAGTATGTAGGAAAATTTAACTACTGTATATTTTTATACCATATTTTTTTGTCTCCAGTATGTTTTGTACTAATGATGTACTGGCTACTGTATATACATATACTGTAGTTGTCGGCGGCATGTAGCCGGCAGGGGTAGTACCTAAATCACAGTTCAATTGACGCAATATTGAAAAATTAGTAGCCGGCGGGCCACCGGATTTCCGATGGCCTACCTGACGCCGACGGGTCGCCGGTGTCGGCACACTAGCCCAGACCGCATTCTATGTGACAGGGTAGTTGCTGTTAAACCGAACTCGGCCAGCTCTTGCCGGCTAAGTCACTTATGTCAGTGAATCATTGGCTGTCGGCCCATAAGTCTAGCCAGCATCTTGCCAGTTATGTTAGTGGCCGGTAGCAGCCAGTTAGGTTAGTACCCGGCGGCACTAGCCGAGAGAGAGAGAGAAAGCAAGGAGTGAAGGGATGTAAGAGCACTGTCTCGCTTCCTTCCTCCGGAATAAAGGTTCTAATGGAAGGGGAGAATATAAGATAATCAAGCTTCCACCCATCCACCTACATTGCCGGTCCCTGCCGTCCTAGGATGTGAATGGCAGCCCAAGGGAGGACTCAAGAACACTCCAAAGTCAATGGATCTTCTGCCGGCAGCTGGTCCTACCGACACAGCTAACCCAGAGCACTCTGTCCAACAGGGAAGCTGAACGACTAGGCCATACAAGTAGAAGCCCAAGCCGGCCCTACAACCTGCCGGCAAGCGGTGAGATTGCAGGACGATGGCCAAAGAGATGTGATAGCTAGGCCATCATTAAAGGACAGAATGGGGAGGGAAAAGGGTCCTGTATAAGTTGTGAGAGGAGCCGGCACTATGCCGGTCCTACCACACCTTGAAGAAGCTCTGTTTCAGTATAGGCGCCACCCTAGGCGGACGGAGAATTCATTCCCCAGCCTAGGGTCTGCCAATACACTAAGGGGGCCGGCAATCATCTAGCCGCTACCCTTAATCATAGAGACACAGAGTTCTAGTGCCAGCGCCATCCTAGGCAGCAGAATAATCTCTATTCTTCAGCTAAGGTCTGCAAGCAAAGGACTAGTTGACTATACCGCAGGAGGAGGGGGAATCACATAACCCCTTCAAGTGCAGCATAGGGAGGCTAAGCCTCCTATGCCGACAACCAAAGCCCGACAGGGGAATGCATTCCCCCTGTCGACCATTTTCCGGCACACGTCATATACTCTGAGGTTCTGACCTAAACCCAAAGCTTACCATCTATAGATAGGGGAAGGGGCAGAAAAAACACTAGCCTAGTCTTGCCTGAATGACAACTCGAGGCAAGATCAACTTGGATTGTAGACTTAGGCTACACTCAGAGGGAAGGAGGGATTAACCTATACTCGAGGGTAACCGGGGAGATTGTATGAAAGTATATTAAAGCCCCTAGGCTACTAGCCTAGTGATAGTGAGATCGACTACCTAACTCATCGAAGCTCTCTCGTATTCTATCTTGGAAGAGGAAAATTTATATACATTTAATATATCTTACACATATAAATTGCCTAATATTTTCATTTAATTTTATTAACACCAGGAACACTTATTATATCATGCAAGAGAGTAAACTAGAACACGTAGGCTAGGATGACTAGCGTAATTAAGATCGGCTACCTAATTCGCAGAACTAAATGAATACTATCGGCATATTATAATTAATTCCTAGCAATGAAGACTAAATAGCTAAATATTTTTTTTAGCTATTATACCGGGAGAGTCGTTCTGGCTAACTAAATAACTCAAGCATTATGAACGACAGCGCTGAAGACGCATCCGGTCCAGACAATAGCTCTGCCAAAAAATATGTTTAATTTGATTAAATTTTTTACTTCATGACGAGAGCTATATTTATACAACATAAGAATCAAATACTCAACTTTTCAGAGGCAGAAGAGGCTGGAGATTGCATAATAAATCCAAAATCACGAGAGAACACTGGGTCCACCGAGCGAGATCACTACAGAAAAAGGAATGGAGAGGACGGCGATTATGGTGCCATCTGTGTACTCTAACAGCCACGGAGAAGGAAACCTTAATAACGGCTCCCCTTTTATTTTGCCACTTTCCCCTTCCAAGCGTAAACGCTATGCGGGATACAGATTGCTATGTGGCGTGTCAAGAATACGACCCCTGATATTATGCGATATCATAAAAGGAAACTTTAAGGATATTCGCGCCAGGAGTTAGAATTCTGGAGACCTTAAGTTAAATTTTCTGGGAATATCACTGTAGTCAAATATACCCTTTAAGTAGCTACTTAAAGGAACCTTCCATCAGGACAACATGGCCTGAGCCTATATATATATATATATATATATATATATATATATATATATATATATATATATATATATATATATATATATATATATATATATATATATATATATATATATATATATATATATATATATATATATATATTCATATATTTTTTTCTTATAACAGTGTATAAGAGTGTGCAATTCTCTCTTCAAAACGTGTGATCACTTCTTTGCGAAGCTGCACTTGGGTAGTGTACCAACCGTGTGTCACACAATTGTACATAATTATTTTGTATATATTATGCTTGTGATCTGCGCTCTTCCCTCGCACTAAAAAGAACCTGAATGATCATGTCTCCGGTTTTGCTCTAAACATTGTCTGTCTCTCGAACATGCTGTCCTGTTGCCTTGAGGTTTTGTATATAAGGAGAGTGTTCCACAATAATATAGCTCAGTCATTTCCAATCTGCCTTTGATTTCACAACTCCTCTCTCGGCCCGTTACATTGGCCTACAACGTCGACGTGAATGTGTGCGAAACAACGCTGAGGCTGAATACAATTGCACCCTCCAATACGTCCCTGGGAAAATGAATCCCGTTGCCGATGCCCTGTCAAGAAACACGTTGGCTGCCGTTCAACTGGGATTGGATTACAACGCCCTGGCTGAAGCCCAACGACAGGATCCAGAGTATCAAGGTTGTAGGACATCCTGCACGTCCCTCCGTTGGGAGGATTTTCCCCTCGAAAACTCCAACACCATCCTCCTCTGTGACATCAGTACTGGTAGACCGCGACCTTGGATTCCTGCTCCCATGCGCCGACAGGTGTTTGATTTCATCCACGGCCTTTCACATCCCTCGTGCCGTTCTACTGCACAGCTGCTGAAGGCAAAGTTCATTTGGCACGGCATTTCTAAGGATGCTAAGGATTGGGTCCGTGCCTGTACTTCTTGCCAAACTTCCAAAGTACATCGACATACGGATTCAGGAGTGGGCACCTTTCCTCAACCTCAGCGTCGTTTCGCACACATTCACATTGTAGGCCCCCTATCCACATCACAAGGATATCGTTACCTGTTTACCATCATCGACCGCTCCACTCGTTGGCCTGAAGCCATTCCCATGGAAACTGCAACGTCCGCCTCATGTACATCTGCCATACTCTCTGGATGGATTTCAAGATTCGGTATCCCTGAGCATATTACCTCTGACAGGGGAACTACTTTCACCTCTCAATTATGGACGTCATTAGCGAATCTCCTGGGCATCACCCTACATCAGACAACGGCCTACAACCCCGCTGCCAATGGAATGGTTGAACGTTTTCATCGCACCCTCAAAGCAGCTTTGATGTCCCGCTGCAAGGATTGCAACTGGTTTACTCAGCTTCCCTGGGTCCTCCTTGGACTAAGGACCACTCCTAAAGACGCCCTCGACGTCTCGGCAGCCGAAATGGTGTATGGCGACCCGTTGGTCGTCCCTGCCGAGTTTTTTCCTTCTACAACCTCCTCCGACGATCTCCAGCGCATACGTCACGTCGTGGGAAAATTTACTCAATGCCGC
>NC_090740.1:136354511-136364511 GCF_036898095.1 Palaemon carinicauda | reverse complement strand
TATATATATATATATATATATATATATATATATATATATATATATATATATATATATATATATATATATATATATGTCTATATACCTGTATAGACATATACTGTAGTACAGCCAGCATGTCGTTAGCATAACTAGCTAATGCTAGCACATCCAGCCTGATAGCTAAAAGAAAAAGAGATAGCATGGAGAACAGACCACTTAATACTATATATATATATATATATATATATATATATATATATATATATATATATATATATATATATATATATATATATATATATATATATATATATATATCTATATATATATATATATATATATATATATATATATATATATATATATATATATATATATATATATATATATATGTATATATATATATATATATATATATATATATATATATATATATATATATATATGTATATATATATATATATATATATATATATATATATATATATATATATATATATATATATACATATATATATATATATATATATATATATATATATATATATATATATATATATATATATATATATATATATATATATATGTATATATATATATGTATATATATAAATATATATATATATATATATATATTTATATATATAAATATATATATATATATATATATATATATATATATATATATATATATATATATATATATATATATATATATATATATATATATATATAGTATTAGGTAGCCTGTTCTCCATGCTATCTCTTTTTCTTTTAGCTATCAGGCTAGATATGCTAGCATTAGCTAGTTATGCTAACGACATGCTGGCTGTACTACAGTATATGTCTATACAGGTTGTTAGTATTCCTGCAGTATAGGATATACTAAAAATAGAAAGCTTCTATATATTTTTTGCTAGTAGTGCTTTTCCAATATATTTGAAAATCCTACCCAAATATTTGTGGAACCCAATCTCATATTGAAAGAATTCAATTCTTCAATATTCTGATTAGAAATCAGTCTTCAGATTACCCTTCAATATTAAAATTTTAAGGACTGGAGATTACACTCCTAACCCTTAAAGGGCAGAGCCCTTACCCTGGAGTCTCCATGATTAGGAAACTTTATGTTTTAATTTTGTAAGGGGGGTCGCAGCAAATAAGTTGGGTGGAATATATACAAATATATGTCTTTCCTTTCCATACTATATATAATTATACAGCAGCTAGTATATTGCAATATAGTACATACTGCAAATAGAAAACTACAGTATGATTATACAGTAACTATTTCTAGAATATCTTGGGTATCCGCATGTGAGCTTATGCTGCAGCCGCTCTTATATTGAAGGAATAGTTTTTCTTCATTAAGCTGGCTGGGAAATCAGTCTTCCGTACCCCACAGTATTTAGTATGAAAGGGACTGCGAAGTATACATTTCCCTATCCATAGGGGTTTTTCAGTTGGAATTCCTTCGAAAAGGAAATTCCTATCACTTAATACTGAGGAGAGGTACCAGCATTTGCTTGCAAGGGATACACAAGTATATGTCTCCTACTATCCCTTTATAGCTAGCTATCCTAAGCTATTCTGTTAAGATATGACTTTTGATTTATTGGTTATCAGTGAGATAATCAATCGTATACTCATTTTGTTTTCCTTTCTATAAAGGAGGAAAGCCAGATGTCATGTGTTGCAGTTTTCTGTAAAACTAAGAGTAAGTGTTTTACGGACATAATGCATGCAGGTTTCATGACCCCTGCAATATTATTTCCGAACACCTGCAGTATTGGAACCCGTAGGCCTGCAAAGTAATTGGTCCCTATTGTCCGAAGGTTTCAAGAATCCCAAGTCGGTGGAGACTAGAGATGCAGCTCGTTTCAAACTACGCAACTTGGTGAGAGGCTTTCAGAAAATCTCTCCGGGACCTTACCTGCCGAATGACAAGATGCGTAGGTTACTATTTCCAACAGCGAGTAAGGAAATAGTGGTACCCCAGACACGAAGTACATTTCCCGATGGCCAGACAACCTTCGGGAAGGAGGGCAAAAAGCACCCACGGGAAGAAGGGGAGAATGTCGGGTTGGAATTGTCTCCGTCCCAACAGGCTCATGAGCCAACGACATCGATATCTCCGCCTTCTATCCCTCTTTTAGATGGAATGAACCAGTTATGGGCCCAAGTCAAGAATCTAGTAGAAAATTTGTTCAAACAGAGCACAAAGCAGGAAGCAAAATGCAATGTAGAGCTTGGTAAAGCTCCACTTGTCGATCCTAAAGGGTCGTACAAAAGATTCGTAGATCAAAAAATTCTGACATGCTCCACAACCAATCTCTGGAGGTTTGCGGAGCTAATGCCGAAAACTCTACATCTCGGAGAAGATGGGTGCTGTTCCTTTGGACAAAATCCAGTTCTAGCTAAGCTTTGATGCTTTTCCCAACTGTTTCATTAGACTGAAGGATGAACCAACATCAGAAAAAGGAACGGAATCAAAGGAGGTTATGATTCTCAACAATGATAAAGCAGCATATAAAAGGCGGGTTACTCAGTGCCGAAGGTATCCACACCGGGTAGCAAGCACTCTTCTTTTCTTGCTCCTGTTTCAATTTCAGGGTAGGCTCCACCTTGTAGGGGTTAGGTTAGGTTAGGTTGGGAAGGTTAGGTTATGTTAAGTTAGGTTATACATCAGAAAAAAATCGCTTTTTCTCGGTTTTTTTACCAGGAGAGGGGTGTATTTCTTTGCTTGTCCTGCTCTTATGCCTTAAGTAATATAATATTTAGATGTTTTAGGCTATCAAGTGACATAATACCTACAAAAACACAGGAGGTTTTGTCCCTAAATCGAGATTTTAATTTTTGGTGAATATTTATTTCTAGGTTCGCTCCATCATCGGCTTGGGTTATTACTCGTTTTTTTCTTGCTGTGTGCTTATTTACTGTTCGATTTTGATAAAACTTTGTGTGCATGTTCCAGGTGGATAAACAAACATGCCTATAGACCGAATTTCAATTCAAGACAGTAGTTTCTCACCGGTCACCAAATAACATTTCCGATTTTCACATTTTTTTTCATAAAATCCTTTATTTTCCCTATAGGATGATAAAACTTACAGAGGATATGCCTTATTATAATGCTAATAATGCCTGAAAATCTCATTAGCGTGTCTTGATTAGTGTATTTTTGGGAAATATCTCTTACGATTGTCACCCCTTGAAAGTGGAGCCTACCCTTCGTTCCCCTTTACGGAAAAGGCTTTCAAATATGTCACTGAGCCAATAGAGACAGGTAAACCGTGTCCTACACTCAAGGAGTGCGAGCCTCTATCACTAGCGTTTCCCAGACAGGAGAAGAACTAAAAAGAGGCTCATTTCACCTTTTCAGTAGGAAGACTTGAGGCAGATGTCGCCAGTCAACAATTTAAAGAAAATCTTCCAAAATTATCTGAGTTTTTCTCACAGGACGAACAAGAAACAAAGGAGAGACTTCCAGCCTCCTTATCTCTACAGAACTACATAGAGTTCTGTTCGGCTCATCAAGATACCCCAGACATGCTTAAGGTTTTAGCCAAAATACATATGGCTACTGTGGTAAAATACCTTTATGCCTTTATAAAGGCTAGAAGAACATATGGGGAGTTCGTGTTAGCTAACGCAATGGGAAAACACGATACAAAAATGCTAATATCTTCCAACATCTGGGGTAAAGGCCTCTTTCCAGACATGGTAGTCAAGTAAGTGATTAAGAACGTATCCACAGAGAAAGTAGGACTTCTCCAAGAGTGGCGTATCCTTTCAAAAGGAGAATCTTCTAAGATTATGGGTCCCCAACCTAAAAGGAAGATGAAGAAGTCTGGACATCCATTTCGAGCGGTTCAACAACGATCCACAGATGTAGTGACCGAGATGTCACAGGCAGATGGTCGAAAAGAGATTCCTACTGATCAGTCGAAGCATAGAAATGCTTCTAGTAGGAGGGAGATTCCCTTAGGATCGCTGCACCTTCGATCCTTGGGTCCATAGCCTAATCAAGATGGGACTAAGTTGAGAGGGGGAGATATCTCTACCACCATTTCCTCTACTCCTCCGATTTTCCAAAACCCTCCTGGAGGAGTTTACCTAAGAGCTCCAGAGCATACAGGGGGTTAGGAAACTTTAGTCCACTGAATTCCAGGGAAGGCAGTTGTGTGTTTACGAGAAGGACTCAAGAAAATTCAGAGTCATTCAGGACTTATTGCCACTCAACTATTCCAAATAAAACGAGTCCAGGAGGTTTCTCCTCCTGAACATAAGGACCCCGATGCAGAAAAGGATCCCTATAGTCTTACCAGACCTGAAAGTCGTGTATCGGCAACTTCCAGTCAATCACCCTTTCCCCTCCTCTCTAGGATTCAGGTTACGCAAAGTAACGCACTTCCTAGGAAAGATACTTGTAAAACTAGATAGAGTCCTAGCTGCCTTCATAAAATTAGCAGACACAGTTACGCAACATTTAAGCCTACGAAAGGTTCAGGCAACAATGTTCCTGGACAAGAGGCTGGGGTGGGCAGCACCTAAGATGGCTGGTCTATGAACATCCGAAGAAATGATCCGGTCCCCGTAACATCGTGGATGAAAGATAAATTTCAGATTCCCAAAACGAGAACTGGGAGTAACCCTGTTCTCTCTCCAGTTCGCAATAAAGGCAGGCCCTGTGCTAAGAACATGGCTGCAAGATGCGCTGGAAACCTGGAGAAAACAAGCATCAAACGCTCGAAGAGGCCTAAAAAGACCAATAGCGGTCCTTCCTTAAATGCTTCCCTGACAAAGGTCAAAGCCCGAAAATCCCAAGACCATGTTGGTCCAGTCATGAGTAGGGAAACTCTCTCCAAGCAGATCAGATTGTCTACAGCTGATCTGGGACTCCGAAGCGATAACGAGACGCTGCAATTGACGATGCTAAGAAACGTCTCATACAGTTTAAATGTAGTTAGCCATCCCTTACCTAAAGGATGGCACCTGTCAGCAGTTCACATACAACCAATCCGCAATGTGATAGTGGATGCTCTATTCAGGCTCAGGCCGATAGAGTTAGAATGGTACACGGACGCAGATCTATTCTCTCCCTGATGAGAACAAGTCCCCGAACTGCAACCCGACTTCTTCATTACGAGCGCTGTCAAGGAACTACCTTGACATGTAGCCCCATACGAGGATCCTCTAATTTAAATGATAAACATCATGTCTCTGAAATGGAAGGGATAGACAGGATTCCCAGTTCATCGCGTCTAATCACCTGCTGAGAGTCCTCAACATGCTTAGATCCTTCCAGGCGGGACAACTCCAGAAGGTTCAGAGATTAATTGCCTTCGATTGATTAAAGAGAACCCAACCCTTCATTGCATGATTTTCTTGCCCTAGCGGTTAAGAAAAGATTTGGGATCTCAAAAGGTAATATAGAATTCTTAGAAGAATACAAGACTAAGTCAACTAGAAGACAATATGAGTCATCAAGGAAAAAGTGGGTTGCTTTCGTAAAAGCAAAAGGACCGAGAGAGATTTCAATGAACTTCTGCATGTCCTTCTTTATCCATCTTCATAACCAGGGTTTGACGGCCAAAACGATAACTACGTGCAAGTCAGCCTTGACTAGACCTCTTCTATATGCCTTTCAAATAGACTTGGCGAATGAGATCTTTAATAAGATCCCGAAGGCATGTGCGAGGCTTAGGCCTGCTACACCACCAAAGCCCATCTCTTGGTCTTTGGACAAATCCTTGAACAATGAAGATTGTTCGTTTAAGGATCTAACCCAAAAGGTTATTTTTCTGTTTGCTATAGCCTCAGGGGCTAAAGTTAGTGAAATAGTGGCCCTTTCCAGGGATGAGGGCCACATTCAGTTCTCAGAAACAGGAGAACTGAATCTCTTCCCTGATCCATCTTTTCTCTTTTTAGAATAAGCTACCCACTAAAATGTGGAGTCCTTGGAGAATCTGCCCTCTGAAGGAAGATGTCTCTCTATGTCCGGTAGAGTGTCTATAGGTCTATCTTCGTAGAACTTCAGACTTAAGGGGAGGACAGCTCTTTAAAGGAGAAACCTCTGGATCATATTTATCCCTAAAACAACTGAGAGCGAATCTCCCCTACCTTATTAGTAGAGCGGATCCTGAAAGTACTCCCGCAGGTCATGATCCAAGAAAGATTGACTCATCACTGAACTTCTTTCAGTATATGGACTTTGAGCGTCTCTGTTCATTCACTGGATGGATATCATCCAGAGTGTTTTACAAACAATATGCGAAACAGGTACATGAACTGAAACACTATGTAGTGGCTGCAGGTAGTGTATTAAAACCTGCCCCCTAATTACTGTTATAGACAGTCAATGGTTTGGACTTCAAATGTCCTCGCACATATACTGGGGGAAAATCATCCACAATATTCTACAAACACTATGCTAAGTAAGTCCATGATCTGAAGAAGTATGTGGTGACGTTGGGTAGAATACTTAACGCGCCGTCTAATTCTACGATAATTGACTGGGGCTGTCAATTAAAGGGAGAAGAGGTCATCCCTCTTAGGGTGTGACCTCCTTTGATCCAGTGTTACCATGGTGACACTAGCTGTATTCAAAATCCAAGGTGCGGTATTATACAGATGGCACTAGTGCCGGTGTACGTAGTACACAGTGCCGATAAAAGTAACCAGTACAGGAATTATGAAGAGAATTTGTTTTATAATTCTCTTCAATCTGAGAGTGGCACTCATCATTTCTTTCTTTCCAAGAAAGAAAGATAATCTCTGTACAGGTTACTTGTATAGTTCCGTTATCAAGCTACATTGGTTTTACTTCCTATTAAACGTCTATTAGAATGTAATTGCGTCCTAACCCGCCCGACTATTGCTTGTTTATAGTCCAGAGTATGTACTTTTATATATTTTTATGCTCACAAGCAATGGAATTAAGAAACACTGTTAAGTATTTGGTAATTTTCACACACTACGAGACGGTTTGTTCATCTGGTGTATTCTTGTCCATACAATGTATGCTTACCTTGAGACCCCCCCCTTTCTACCATCTAGAATGACTCTTCCCTGTAGGGGGCAGGAAGCACTAACATCGGAGATGATTAGTGATAATGACGGATAACGGTAACGTCCTTTGTCTTGATTGATCCAAATGGTCATAGAAAGGTTGTCCCAAGGTTAAGGCATTGATGAAAATCCACAGATACATTAATGCTCTGGTATACTTCCATCAGGAGGAAATGGCTTGAGCCCTGAAAACGGATTTTGAGCGAAGCGAAAAATCTTTTTTTGGGTGAGATCGCCATGTCATTCTGATGGACCCACCTTCTTTCTTGAAAGAAAAGATCTTCACAGTTCCCTTCCTGACATACTGTATCTGTAGCTCCACGCTCATTGCTAACAAGGAAAGTCCGCCATCCTGGGAATGGCGCTGGGGTGGTGGTCAATAGTAGTACGGGAACGGGGGTAACCTTGTTATAGCTCCCTTCTATTCTTTTGCCACGTCCCCCTCGAGGCATTAAGGCTATTTTGGGTAGAGATTGCTATGTGACGTGTCAAGAATGCGTCCTCTGATATTATGCGATATCCTTGAGAAAATTTTAAGGATATTCGCTCAAGGAGTTAGAATTCTGGGACCTGAAGGTTAATTCTCTGGGAATATCACTGTAGTATATAACATATCCTTTTGAAGCTACCTTAGGAACTTCTATCAGGACGACATGGTGATCTCACCCAAAAATAGATTTTTCGTTCCGCTCAAAATCCGTTTTATATATATATATATATATATATATATATATATATATATATATATATATATATATATATATATATATATATATATATATATATATATATATATATATATATATATATATATATATATATATATATATATATATATTATTATTACACATATATATGTGTGTGTATGTACTTATCTATGTATATACGTATAGAAAAGAAAAATGCTGAATTTTGAATCATATAGTACATAATGAATATAAATGTGTATTCTAATAAATCATCATTATTGAATCTATAATTTACTTCTTCCTCCTTCTTCTTTAATATAGATTTGAATCACCAAAGCAATGAACTGAATCAACTTATATATAGATCATAAAAATCAAAGGGGAAGAAATTTATGAATTCATAAGGACAAACAATAGAATTCTCCTTCCCCTTGTACGGTTGGCTTCATTAATTACGGTACACTTTATGGGAAGCTTGCGAGGCGTTTGGTATCGGAATATTGTAATAGGTAAGACTGTTGGCAACCGTGGCTGTAAAATTAACTCATTGAGCTTAGAAACACGTAATCATAAATCATTTCTAATTATTTTGCAAAGTGATGTAATAAGAAATATTACTGCTCACTTAACATGTGAAACCAAAGGTAGAAGGCAATTTGGTATACCTATTGAGTTATGTCGATCTAACAATGGGAGTGAAGTTATGCTGGATTTAGAATAATGTAAGTAACTTATCTTTTATTCAGACATGTAACGTACCATAAGTTTATAAATGGTTATATCTTAGGGGATTAATGGTAAAAGCTTTATAGTAATTACAGTGACATCCTGCATACAGAATCTCATTGTCGAAAGGGTGAATATAGTTCAATTTTATGATTTTTATTCATTTTTCAAATTCCGAGGAAGTATTACTAATCATATAGTTTATTTTTTTTCTTTCCTCTCAAGACTATTTTTCCAGGTTGAAGCCCATGGTCTTATAGCATCTTGCTGTTCCAAGTAAGATTGTAGCTTAGTTAATAATAATAATAATAATAATAATAATAATAATAATAATAATAATAATAATAATAATAATAATAATAATAATAATAATAATAAATAGTCGTCAGCACTCTAGGCTTAAGGTCACTTTCCGTGTTATAAGAATCAGCATACGGAAGCTCTCGAATTACAAATCAATTATATGCAATCACAATTCTTGAAATATTTGTTCTTTGACAGACATTGTTTTTAGTTTCTTATTTTTTTTAAAGATATGTCAGTATTCAACAGAGTTTCATGGTCATTCAGTTTCTTTTCACTGTGAAAGAATTAACTGTAATATTTTATCGACAAAACCAAAGGAATATGTGACATTAGAATATGATATAATAAACCTGAAGATCATTAAATCTTATCACTTGAAAGGAACATTTCTGTCAGGGTGTAAATGACTCCAATCACCTTAACCATATCAATTAGAGGTTAAGACGTCAACATTCTTATGCATTCATCCAATATATTATGCTGCTGTACATGGTACGTGACCCTTCATAATATATATTTTTATAGATATGCACACATATATTTAACGTTTCCCATCACATCCCTCTTACCTGACAACAACGTGCTAGTGTATATATATATATATATATATATATATATATATATATATATATATATATATATATATATATATATATATATATATATATATATATATATATATATATATATATATACATACATGTATATATATATATATATATATATATATATATATATATATATATGTGTATATATATATATATATATATATATATATATATATATATATATGTGTGTGTGTGTATATATATATATATATATATATATATATATATATATATATATATATATATATATATATATATATTTATATATATACATATATGATTATATATATATATATATATATATATATATATATATATATATATATATATATATATATATATATATATATATATATATATATATATATATATATACATAAAGCCTTACCATTCCTATCAATTTGGACAAACCCTATGGTAAATTTAAAATTCAATAAGTGATTTATGAAACTTTCATTCCAAAAAAGTTTGATTTATTGCTAAATAAGCGTCTTCCCAATGTATTAATAATGTTTATTACTCTTTTTACCCATTAAAATTATTTGAAATTGAAAACAAGGATTTCTAGAGGCAGAGGAAGACGTCCTTGTGCCTTTGCAAAATGAAAAGATTAGAGAA
>NC_090740.1:136322534-136354488 GCF_036898095.1 Palaemon carinicauda | reverse complement strand
TTTTTACACTCCAATTACCATAAACTTTATAATTATTATTACTAGATAAAATAGAACAATTAATCTGAAAGGATAAAAAAATTTTAATCCTCTCTGTGATAAGAACTTTCAATAATATTACATTTTTTCTTATCTGAATACCAAAATTCTGACATTCTCTTTTTCTTCATTCTGTCTTACTTACCTCGTGTTCGAGGTATTTAAGTATTGTTGGTGTTATTTGAGCATATTACAGCAATTTCTATATGAATAGATTCAAATCCCTTTGCTGATTACTTAATGATTAGTATAGAGATATATATATAACTTTAATCACGGGATAATATGTTTATCCAAAGGGAATGGAAAAAGATAAGATATATTTCAATATAAATAAATTTAAAAAGAATTATCAAGGGCTCTTTTATTTTCTATATTCACATATATATATATATATATATATATATATATATATATATATATATATATATATATATATATATATATATATATATATATATATATATATATATACATGTATATGTATATATGTATGTATATATATTTTATAAAAATATGTATATATATATATATATATATATATATATATATATATATATATATATATATATATATATATATATGTATATATATACATATATATAAATGTACATATATATATACACACACACACTCATATATATATATATATATATATATATATATATATATATATATATATATATATATATATATATATATATATATATACTTATATATATATATATATATATATATATATATATATATATATATATATATATATATATATATATATATATATATATATATATATATGTATGTATATATATAGCAGAAAGGCGAAGGAAAGCAGATACTTCAGCATTTGGACAGTTTATTGGCTAAGCTTTCGGGAACAACATTTCCCATCATCGGAGCTAAAAAAGTGAATGTAAAACACAGGTCAATAGACATTACGTTTGTCAATGAAATTCTGTCAAAAAGGCAAGAATTATAATAAATACATCGAAATACTTAAAAAATGAAGTGGATGAAATATACTAAAAAATTATAAATTAAACCATATAAATAAAATTAAAAATGAAAACGTTAAAACATTAAATGAATGATATAGAAAAAGAGCAACATGGAAATCAGAACAAATACACAGAAAACTTTAAAGAAGAATTCATAAAACATTATAGATATGGGAATCAAAATAATAATACACAGAATTAAAAGAAAAAAAATCGGACAAAATGAAATAAACTCTGGATAAGAAAGAAACACACCTAGTATGGAAAAAAATCCAAGACAGACTGAGACATGGAAGGATGGGGAGGTTTAGACGTTAGAGCATGTAAGTAATGGTTTGAGGATCAAGTGGGGAAAGTCGTTAGGCAATATGTAAAGGAACAGAGGTTGTTGAGTGATTGAGAGTAGGGGATAGCTGTTTAATGAAAAGATATTTTAGGGTAGGTAGAGAATAGCTATTGGGGGATTGGGCTAGAATTTTGAAATTAGAATAGTTAATTAATTGCTCGCATTGTTGAGCGTGATTACGTATGGAAGCAAATTCTTTTTTATTTAAAATACAACCTGTACGGTGACTGACTCCTCTATGAGAGTCAATGCGGATCCTCAAGAGACGGTTGGAACAACCAATATAGGTTCCTAAATTACATTTAGGACAATTGTATGAATAAACAATTGAGGACCGCATCAAATCTGGTAGAGTGTCTTTGAATGTGAACATGCTGCCTATGGATAGTGGATTTTTTAATACAAACTTAAAATTAACATATGGATACAAATTAGAAAGATCTTTCTCAAGTTTACATTTAACATTTTTATAGTTATAAATAAATGGTAGAGACACATACATTTGCTTTTTTTGGTACGTTTAGTACGGTGGCTTTCGGAGTAAAAACGTTATCTAAAAACTGATTTGTAAATTTATCAAATACGTCACATGGATAACAGTTCCTAATAAAATACGATTTTAAAAATTTAATTTCCTCGTGGAATCTACCCCAATCTGAAGAAAGATTAAAAGCTCTATAAATTAATGTATCACATGAGTTTACTTTAAATGAAATCGGACAGTGACTAAAAAAGTTTAAACCAAGTCCTGTAAAAGTTTGTTTACTAAAAATGCCAGTACTAAATGCACCAATACAACGTGAAATCTTAATATCTAAAAAAGAAAGTTGATCATTATGTTCGGAGTCCAAAGTGAACTTAATATTTGAATGAAATGAGTTTATGTACTCTAAAAACAAAGTGGCATGGTGTCTAACTCTAAATATAACAAATGTATCATCGACATAACGTCTATAAAATAGGGGTTTAAAGGACACAGGGCACTGATCAATGAACAACTTTTCTACGTGGCACATAAATATATTTGCAAACTGTTCAAGTTTGAAAAAAATGAGTCTCATGATTAACATGGTCAAATGGAGCAGTAAAATCAAGGCCAATCATAAGAACTTCCAGACAAAAATCAAGGGATTTCTGTACATCATTGGAGATTGTAAGAAGGGCATCACATGCTCCAAGGCCTTTACAAAAATCCAATTGCAGACTAGGGAATAGACAATTACCTTCAGCGAACCTATTAATATCTTTTACCAAAAGACGTTCAAAAACTTTAGATAACATGGGTGCTATGGAAATTGGGCAGTAATCAGTTGGACTTGAGCAACCACAAACACATTTACATACTAGAGCAACATTACATATTCTCCAAAGTGCTTAAAGTTCTTCTTGCTAATTTGCGCAAAATAACAGATAACTTTGGAGCTAAGAAATTTGAAGTCCTTATAAAAAAAAAAATAAAAAAATACCATTTGAGTATTTCACGAGATCGAAAAGCTAAACTCGTTAGTTTAGTCTCAGGAAAACAGGAATGAAAAAGTTGGAGTTCCTAATTACTCTGCTTACTGTCAAACAAATCAGCCAAAAGGGTTGCCTTTTCCTTTGGACAGTGAGTGACAGAGCCATCTGGTTTCAGGAAAGGAGGAACTGTTGCATCTACACCTACGAATGCCGATTTAACAGTAGTCCACCACTTATGCTCCTGGGTTGTACACGAAAAGGTTTCTTTTATGGTCAAATTGTATTTCTTTTCAGTTGAAGCATAAAGTGTCGTGACCAGAAGGTCAAAGCTGATTATAGTTATTCCAGATCAAATCTGATCTGTTACTCTTTCAATGATGATAGGCTGGCTGCTCCAGATAAGCACGTCTAGAGTCATCATTGAACCATGGTATGTCCTTCATTCGGTACCTTAGTACACAAGAAGGGATGTGCCTATCAATTATGTTGACCAGATTCTCATTCAAAGGGACAACGGGATCAATACTACTATACAATTGTGACCAATTTAAGCCCAAATATCGTGCAGCTTCCTATTCCAGTCTGCTTGAAATTTTATATAAATCTTTCATGAGTATGATACATCAGGGACAGGCTGCTCAGTCTTCCTTACTAATGAAATCAATGCATGATCAGATGTCCCAACTGGAGGTGTGGAAAATGAAAAGGAATTTCATTTTTTATTTACATATTAATTAAATACTTCCATTACTTAGGTGTGAAAATGAAAATTGCTTTATATTTATTTAATTTACCAAATACACAATTCGTTATCTCTGTTATTTTAGAGGAATCTAAACAGAGCTTGTTGTCACAGTTACTTACAATCTAGTTAGCTAGTAAACTACCGAGATCACCAATTGAGTGTTTACATTAAAGAAAACAGAAGTCTGTTCCAGTTCTTTTGTTCTGGTAGATCAGTTCAACTTGAGGCAGAGTGGAGAGAGGTTTGTCGATCCATCATTATACGTATATCCGGCCGATCAACGATCCTATGGTTTTATCCGGGAAATATCTTCGCTCTGGATTTCGATTTTTTTTATCCTCATGAACTCAAAGTAATATATAAGTGCGACATCGATGGGGCTCATGGAGACGGCAACCTGGTATTATTCCGTATATCGGAAGTTTGAATCCCTGAGACTACCACAACACCTCGTCCATTAAAGTGCAGCTTTATTCCTGCCGGGCTGATATAAGATGTGAGTAACTTGGTGATTATGCACGCTCAGTATACTTTAATTTATAACAGTTAACAATTCCATTCATGAATTGTGGCAGCCAGCGTGTCTGCTATTAATATTTAATATAATTTGACCTTGACCATTTTAAATCATACTGTATTTGGTGTATTTTATCAACTTTAAACGCAATTTTCACTGTTTCACCTTTAATATAAATTCGAGTGGATTATCGTGCTTGGCCTGTTATTTGTCAAGTTGTTTTCTTTATATAGCTCGAACGTTCTTAAGGGTTATTTTTTGCGTTGAGTTAGATGCTGTTTTATATCCTTTTACAGTGTATTGTTTCATAAATTTCAGGTCAGTGTTGAATAAAGGGATATATGGTGAAGAGAATATTACTGCATACGACCACTTGGTAATTTGAGAGGTTGAATATTCTCGAGGACTTCGGAACGGCAACTCAGCTTACTGCTTTCCATTATTTAACTATGTAAACGATCAGATATATTGTTAAATATAGTCATTTTAGAACTATATATTTTATTATATCCCAGAAGTTTATTCAAAGGAGGACCAACCTTACTTGTTATAACGCTAGGGAAGTCAGTGTATACGAGGTCCAAGCCGTTACCAGACCTGTGAGTACCTTCACTTATGATTTGCTCACAGCCTGATTTAGAGACAAAGTCTAAAGCTCTTAAGCCAAAGTAATCGGTAGGAGAAACAGAATTTAACCACTACCTATGGTGAGCATTGAAATCACAAAGACAAAAAAGGCCTTTCTATCATCTTCTTGTATCTTAGGCATAATGGTGAGAAGAAAATCGAAGATAGAATCATCCATGGATTCCGGTAAATCGAACAAAAATAGTTATGCCTGCCGCAAACTTTTATTGCCTGAATCTCATGACCTCCATATTCATAGCAGGACTAATGGGAAGAAGGGTATTAATTCCTAATATACACCGACATTCCCCTGGCAATAATGATGGCATCGCGTTTCAACATTATTGACTTCTTAAAACCAATTTTAAGGAGCTCAGATGAGTGCCTCATAATAGAAACCAAGTTTTCCGAGCAAAAAAAGAATATCATATTCTCTTGACGCAACTGTAAGGTCTTCAGCATTTGCACGAAGACAACCAATATTGCAATACAGTAGACAACATTGAAAAATCTAGGACGTACTGGTCCCTAATTTCAGTCAATGTCTCCAGACAGCATAAGAATTAAAGGTAATAAAAATTATACATCATATTTAAAATCTAGATTAACAAGAATGATAAAAAAACCAATATGTACAGAAATAAAAATTGTGATTGATCGAACCCATAGACTATAAAAAAATCGGAAAAAGCTGGCCAACATTGAGGAACCGATACACCATGTAAGGCTAAATACCATCAAGGTTAGCCCTTTCTACTAAAAGGAAGACAGTAAGAACGGTTATAAAAAGAAAAAAAGAATTAAATAAGGAAAATACAACCTCTTGATAAACCAGCAGGCATCCAAGGACTTTCTATTAACCCTACCCAAGACATCATTCAAGAAAACAAGAAGAAAAAAAATGAGATAGAATAATGTGCCCGATTGTACCTTCAAGCAAGAGAACGCTAACCCAAGACAGTGAAAGATACAGGGGCTATGGCACTATCTAGGACTAGGGAACCATGGTTTGATTTTGGAATGTTCTCCTAGAGGAGCTGCTTACCATAACTAAAGAATCTATTCAACCCTTACCAAGAGGAAAGTAGCCACTGAACAATTACAGTAGAGTAATTAGCCACTTCAGCGAAGAGGAGGTGTTTGGTAATTTCAGTGTTTTCCAGTGTATGAGGAAAGACGAGTGTGTGTAATGAATGGGACAAACTATTTGGTGTATATGTACGCAAAGGAAAATGAGCCGTAACCAGAGAGAGCTATCCAATATATTACTGTCTAGCCAGTCAAGGGATCCAATAAGTTTCTAGCGGTAGTATCTCAACAGATGGCTGGTGCCCAGGCCAAACTACTACCTATTATGTTTTTTTACTCTGTAAATATATAGATAAATAAATGTATATATATTATATTTATATTATATAAATATTATATATATATTATATATATTATATATATGTATATATATATATATATATATATATATATATAGAGAGAGAGAGAGAGAGAGAGAGAGAGAGAGAGAGAGAGAGAGAGAGAGAGAGAGAGAGAGTTATGTGGTCTTTTGACTGTCCAGACATTACTACATTGGATCCTTCTCTCTGGTTAGGATTCATTTTCCCTTTGCCTACACATGCACCAAATACTCTGGCCTATTCTTTACATATTCTCCTCTGTCCTCATACACAGGAGAAAAATAATAAACATTTCGAGATTCTAAGAATTCACGGTAAAAAAGTAAGGATACCTGGGGCAATTT
The DNA here is from genome assembly GCF_036898095.1 of Palaemon carinicauda. NCBI lineage: Eukaryota > Metazoa > Arthropoda > Malacostraca > Decapoda > Palaemonidae > Palaemon > Palaemon carinicauda. The sequence goes on along the minus strand of NC_090740.1, from coordinate 136,348,005 downwards.
GAGAATGTTCAAAAAAAAGATCAGCCCACATAAAGTGTTCAAATTGGTTGCCGTTCTGTTCAATACACTTTTTGCATCGTGAAAATATGGAACTACAAACTGTTAGTAACATTTCTCTCGGTATCTGAGCACATTCTTCTTCAACTGCCTCTCTAGGTTTGTCAATTTTTTTAGGTTTTCTGCTGCGCACGCTTCAAAATGCTATGGACGCTCGATTTCGGGATGCTTGTTTCACGTGACGTTGACGAACACATTTTCGTGGGGAATTGTGAGCATTAGCAATAACTTCTTGCTCTTTAGTTGGGCTTGTAGATGTTCTTTTTCGTCCTGAATGTCCTTTTCTCATGCACTTGATGGTCCTATGATTCTCAAAGTTATCTACGACTTGGGAAATGGTGACACGTGTTGGGTCATCTCTGTGGATCTCACTCGTAAATCATCTTTGCGTTTCAGCTTTATGTTCACATTTCCAGAATGTTTTCAGAAAAAAAAAATCAATTTGCTCAAACGTAAGCCCAGTATCCGCCATTCTTATCCCAAAATCAAATCTGAAATAGAAAAAATATGTTTATCAGTTATTCAAAGTCAAAGAGTGTATACATTTTTGGGGAACACTGTTTATATATATATATATATATATATATATATATATATATATATATATATATATATATATATATATATATATATATATATATATACACAAGCCACTGCTTGAAGTGGTGACTTCCCCTTAGCTAATCTTTTCTTTTTACATGATGCAGATACAGCTGTGGATTTTTGGGTAGACACAGGTGCTGGTCTTAGCCTGCCGACATTCGCCTGGTATTTGCAATCAACCCTCATGAATACTTGACATTCTCAATATTTTTTGGATGAGCCAGATATCTTAGGAAGTTTCTCATTCCAGACATAATATTGCCAATCCACAGTGCCGGTTTCCTTTCAGATTTCCACCTCTTGGTTGATGTTACTCACTGACGGTTAGTCAACGCAGACTCTTATTTGACAATTCCTCTTGAACCCTAACCCTCCAACATTGCTCCCCACATCAGAACATCCATGGATATCTACAACCCCCTATCCACATTGTCCCCAGAAGTCTTTCGCCCTGAAATCCACCAAACGACCACAGTTCCCGCCAAACACGTTATTCATCAGCATATCAAGACGTCGAGCACCCATTGTTCACCAGCTTCAGGAGTCTGGCACCAGATAGTTTGACAGCCACTGAACAAAACGTTTGCTAAAAGGGGAGAAATGAGCCTTTGCCAAAAAACCTCAAGCCCATGCTCATCGCCCTTACACATCGTCCTGAAGAAATGTGGCTCTCTGCATCCATGTGGGGATTACAGGCATCTGAAAATGCAGACTGAACCGGATCACCATTATATCTCAAACATCGCTGATATGACCTCCTACTTACACGAAGCGAAGGTTTTCTCCACACTCGACTTCCTGGTGGGGTATTATCATGTGCCCATTAACACAGAAGACATCCACAAGACTGCCATCATCACCTCCTTATACTGTATACATGCACCTTCCATTACTCCTGGGTTTGCCTTTCATAATGCTGGGGCCAATTTTCAGTGCCTCATGGATGGCATCTTATGGGACTCCTTCTTCTGTGTATGTTATGTGGACAATATACTTGTGTTCTTTTCCAGCAAATAGGAACACCTCTATCACTTATGCATTATGCTCGACCGCCTACAATAAAATGACCTTGCAGACGGGTAAAACAAGTGTATCTTTGGTGACGAGAATATATCGTTCTTATGGTACTGCATCATTCCTGAAGGTGTCCACCACCTCCCTGAGAAGGAAGCAGCCAGTCAGAACTTCTCCATTCCCTTGACTGTCAAAGCACTACAAGAGGCATTATCAACTATTATCAAAGGTTCCTGCCAGCCATAGCCATCACTGTTACCCACCTTTACGCCTCTCTCAAAAGGAAGCCAAAAGACCTGAAGTGGGTTCCTTTCAAGAAGCAGCTTTCTGCAACGCAAATAATGACTTATCAATTGCTGCCGCTCTTACTGACCAGTGACGTCACTATTGGTGCAGTACTTGAGCAGTTGGTCAATGTCTCGCCCCGACCATTGTTCTTCTTTATTAGAAAACTGTCCAAGACAGAATCTGGCTACTCTACATTCAACCACGAATGGTGCAATTGGCTGTATGTCACTTTTACCACTTCTCAGAAGGTATGCTCTTCATCATTAGCACGGACCTCATGCCTCTGGTGTATGCCTTCTCTTGACAGTGCAACGCCTGGTCTGCCCGTCAACTCCGAAATCTCCACATTGCCGAATACAATTGTACCCTTCAACACGTCCTTGGAAAAATAAAACCAGTTGCCAATGCCCTATTAAGAAACCCACTGACTGCCATTTCCCTAGAATTACATTAAAACACCTTGGCAGAAGCTTAGCAAAAAGATCCACAGTACCAAGCATGTAGGACATCCTACACATCGCTAAATTGGAAAGACGTCTCCCTCAATGAATCCAATACTACCCTCTTCTGTGACGTCAGTACTGGTGGACCAAAACTATGGATAGCTGCTCCCATGTGCCAACAGTTGTTCGATTACATTCATGGCCTTTCACATCCCTAGTGCTGAGCTACAGCACAGCTACTGAAGACAAAGTTCATTTCGCACAGCATTCCTAGGATGCTAAGGTTTTTGTCCACGCCTGTACTTCATGCCATACATAAAAAGTACATTGACACACAGGTTCATAAGTGTGCACCTTTTTTCAATCAGTGTCGTTTTACCCATATTTTTCTCGAGGTGGTATGTATCATACTCACACCACAAGGACATTGTTACCTGTTGACTGACAGTGACTGCTCCACTTATTGGAATGAAACCATTCTCATAGAAACTGCAACGTCCACCTTATGTAAATCTGCCTTATTCTTAGGGTGGATAGTGAGATTTGGTATCCTTTAGCATATTACTTCTGACAGGGGTATCACTTTTTCTTCTCACAATCTCCAGTACCTACATCACGTTGTGGGAATCTTGCTCCATGCCGCCAGACTTACAAGCCCCCACCCAAGTAACACATACCAACAGATTTGCCCTTTTCAAAGCACATTTTCCTGCGCAAAGCCAATAGCAAGCCACCGCTAACGCCCCCCTATACGGGCCCTTTCCTAGTGCTTCATCATAATCCAAACTTTTTTGAATTAACATTCATAGCAAAGAAGACTGGCTCTCCATTGAATGCCTAAAACCTGCATATTTATTGTAAGATGACCCACTTACAGTGGGAGTCTAAAGAGTACAGCGCCCTTTTTCACATGTATGTCTCTTTTAGGGGGGTGACCCATGTACCGCACACGTTTCACACACGCTTGTACACTATGACTTGCTCTTCCCCTCACTGATCACAAAACCTGTTTAAGCTTGCCTTTACATGCATAAATCTGTTTGAAATTTTTGACATTCTTGCTTGGAACCTCTTGTATATGAACTCCTTATCTGTTGAAATAAGGTTAGTTGCATTCAACTCGCCTTTTAATTATAAACTAATAGCTCACTCACACGTATTGCTAACATAGGACATCAAAAGGAGTTGAATTTCTAAAACAGATTTGATATTTGTTTTAAGTGATAATAGCTTTCGTCTATATTATAATCCAAGTTCGCAAACCTTTTTTTTTTTTTTAGAAAGGCACACTTATTCAAGCCTGCTTGAAATTCTCACTCTATTGCCAGCTATTTCCAGCTATCCCTCTAATTAAAATTCCTGTCACTTGTTATCTATTCTCTGAATAAAAGGAAATTAAACGTTAAAAAGAAAAGTCACTAATACTTTGCAATATTTTATTTTAGATTCAATTACAGGAAAAAGAATAGAACACACTACTTCAATACAGCAAATACTTAGTTGGTCTAGAATTCTTGAAATGCACTAAATAGCTTATGCACATAAAAAGAACACAGACACACAGACACACAGACACACACACACACACACACACGCACACACACACACACACACACACACACACACACGCACACACACACACACACACACACACACACACATATATATATATATATATATATATATATATATATATATATATATATATATATATATATATATATATATATATATATATATATATAGATATATATATATATATATATATATATATATATATATATATATATATATATATATATATATATATATATATATATATATATATATATATATATATGTGTGTGTGTGTGTGTGTGTGTGTGTGTGCCTAAGTGTATTTTTGTGTGTTGTGTATACTGTATATATGAAGACGTATTTGTCGCATGTTTGAATATATATGTATTCATTGAGAGTAAGTTTTTTTTTATAAACTAGGTGACGAATAACTACAAGTGTTGCAATGACGTAGTTTTTGTATCAACTTGGTTAGTAAAATTAACAAGATCTTCAAACATTGAAAATCTAAAGTTGCTTCAATTACAGGTATGCTTAAAAAGAGGGTAATTAGAAATGTTTCTTATATTGCACTTATTGCAATGTTTTTTTTTCTTTTTCTTTTTTTTTCTTCAGATATCTGTAAAGCCTGAATATAATGACATGGTGAGAAGTCAATGAGTTTTAATCAACGCCTTTAAGTAGGTTAAATACGTTTTGGACATCCTGTGGTACGTTTTCTATTAAGGCCTAAACTTTATTTGAATATACAAAGAACTTAAATCACTATACTTTTTGTTTATTGTGTAAATTTCCAGCTAAAAATAAGGATTAAGGTGGAAGGATAATCTAAAGAAAACAAGATGGCATCATAATACGACGGTTGATTTTTATGCAAATCTAAAGTAACTGATTTGGAATAGAAATCAATGTTAATGTATATATTTCTAATTTTCATTTTGTGGGAGGCTGACCTTTATCACACCTGTACTCTATTCACAATTTAATTTATAAAAGTTACGAATCTAATGGAAAACAAGAATAATAAATGGATTAATATCATGATTGAAAGCTCGAACTACTCAACAAATTCAAAAGTCTAATTTGAAGTATGAAAACCAGGCTATATATTTGGACTAATTTTCGCAGATAACTTCTGATGTGGCACTAATAATGAGCGTTTGGTTTTGAATATCCTTAAGTACCATTTAGTTAACCTTCAATATACTTATAAGAATATCAAAAGCCTTCATAGTAGGATTGCTGTTTTAGATTATTCACGTGTATCCCTTTACAACTAGGTTGTCAATAGAAATGTCAAAGAATTGCATGCGCAGTTGACTTGGCGTGGATCAGTTTTGTAGTCGCCCTGTTGTGGGGGTTAACCTGATCAGACCATCCTGGGTAATCATTGATTATAGTTATAAATAATAATTGGTCATTTACAGTGTATGCATCATGTTTTAAGTAATCAACTGTAAGGGTTCGTCCACATTATCAGGCAGTGCTAGACAAGCTAACATTTTAAGTAGGTCCTGAGTTTTACCAGACTCTGGCAAGTGGTAGGAATGAGTAGAGAGGACTTCACAACCCTAAAACCAACAGGCATGGATTTGACAACAAACATGGCTACTGTATCTTGTTTAGTTACACGGTGTGTAATTAATCATTAGGCAAAGAAGGGTGGGCCAAGGTACATCTATCTACACACAGGTACTCTCCTCTATCGAACCTTTGGGCTCAGAATTTAGAAAGTTGTTCCAGTTCAGGGCAGTCAAATATAATAGCCATGTTGAGGTGCAATAATAAAATGAAAATAAAGGAAATGGCACCGAAACATTAAACTTTTGAACTCAGAATTTAGATAGATGTTCCAGTTCAGTGTATCCAAATATAAATGTCATATTAAACAGCAACATTAAAATTAAAATCAAAGAAATGGCCCTGTAAAATCATAACTACTACAATTAAGAAGAACAGCCAAGGGAACTAGTATAATTTATTTACATAGACTTTAAGATGGCTATGAATCAAAGTTTAGGAAAAGTAAACGAGAATGGACCCCTACACATTTTTAGTTCTTTTTTAAAGATGATAAAACTAAAATCAAACAGTCAGATGCCATACAGTAAATTTGCTAATTCAAGCATTGTTAGCCTGCTTGTGTTGAAGTTCTTTGTCTTACCCACGAGCAAAACAATATTCAGTAAGACTGTTAACCAGTTGTGTTCCCACTTTTAACATGATTTGTGGCTATTGACACTCCCCATCACATTCTGGTTAATGTTTGCCCATAATGCACTAACCAGGTCTTGTGGACGCATCCTAATTTCTCAGGATGTAGAAATCAAAAATTTGTAGTTAAGATCTAACAACTTTTATTAAGAGAACTCTTTAAGTGGTTAATTACTATCCTCTGGTCACACCCATAATCAAAATCCTTATGAGGATTTGGTCACAGTTGATATGACCTTGTGAAATGGAAAGTTGAACTGGATTTCTTATCGGTATTGTCATGCAGTCAAAGCATTAATATTTTGGTGAACATGTCAGGGCTTTTAGAGGTTATGTCAATAGCATCATTGCAACTAAAGTCTTTTGACAGGATGAAATTATGAATGTATAAGGTAAATTGTTCTTTATTATGGAAACATGTAGTCCAAATCAGAGCCCTGTAATAGCTCTTGTTTATATTTATCTGGATATATCTTACAAAAATGTCAAAAGGTAAACTTTGCTTGCCTAGACTAAAAAGTTCTTCAGAAAGTGGAAATAATCATAAATGAGGTTTTAATGAATATTAAGTCATATGTTAAATCTTTGCCCTTATATGTATTCAATATAATAATTTTAGAAAAAACTAAAGTTTTACCCTGGAATATTCATGGTAACTGTCATTCTTTAAGACCAATACTAGTGAAAAAAAACATATCAATAAAGCTGGAAAATTACATGGTTAAATGAATTAATCTGTCATTGGTAGTATTTGAAAATTAAGATTAGGCAACAACATCTGATAAGCTTGCAACCTAAAGGAGACAAAGAGGAAGGTTTCTAAAAACTGGAAAATTTTATTATATTTCAGTGCTTAATGAGCTCATTAGTCTCGGTGCTTGGCTTATGGTCTAAGTTTAGCAATATATTAAAGCTTCATCTTTTTGATAGGTTATCAGAAATGGACTTTTACTAAACAGATCTATGCTATGACAATCATAATATATATGAAATTTTAGATATGGTGGATTTCCAAAGAAAATGGAATTTCGCTGGAAATCTGAAGAGGGAGATTGGCTGAAATGAGTTTTCCTCAGATATTACGTAACAATGCCGTAAAAAAAAAGATACCTTGATGGGTGTGAGCCTAACAGATAGGAAAGGTATATATAAACCCAAGAGAAAATACCTTTTTAATGCCTAACAAAAAGTTCTCCATGAGACTTTGAGTTTCCTTATTACTTCGGCAAGAAGTTATACACTCTTATGAACCATATGTGGCACACTTTTGGAGATGAAACTGTGCTTTAAATTGTAGCAAAAGGGAATAGCACATGCACCTCTACTAGCTATTATGAGCTCTTAGAACCTTTTTCTTTCCCACCATTATTCCTACATTAAGAAGTCGGTTGCCTGATGCGCGCTCCACAATGCCTTCGATCAAATGCATCGTATTCCACCAAACCTCTTTTCTCAATTTCAGCCTTCACTTTACTCAGCCTCCTGCTTGGTCTTCTCCCCCTTACAGGTTCCTACCAAGTCTTCTTCACTCTCTCCCCACCATCCATCCTTAACACGTGCCCACACTATCTCAATCGTGACAATATCATCATCTAAGTAATCTCCACTATACCTGCCATTCTTCTGATTTCATCATTTTCTAATCTTTCAAACAGAAATGTTCCCAAAATCCACTTTAGCATTCTCATCTCTGCTCTCTTAAGCTTTGCTTTCTCTTTTCCTCTTAAAGCCCAAGTTTCTGATCCACACATTAACACTGGTCTTATAACTGAGCTGTAGATTTTGACTTTTATCTTGATTGGCATTTCCTTATCTTATATCACTCCTGCTACCTCCCGCCAGTATCCTCATGCTGCTTTTATCATATTCTCAACTGCAGCCTCACATACTTCCTCCTGATTTATAGTTTATCCTAAGTATCTAAATTGTTCTACCTGTTTTATAATTGCTCCTCTACTTTTATGTATGGCTATCCTGTCCCTACCTTCTTAAGTGCTTAACCATGGCTTCAGTATTATCCAAATTCACCCTCAAATTAGCCCTTTCCAAAGTCTCTGGCCCCTCTACCACCATTCTCTGTAATTCTTCCTCGTTTCAGTAGTAATCACCAAATCATCTGCATAAAGCAACTGCCACAATTCTTCATATCTGATCTCTTCACTTAATTCATCCAAGACCAACATTAATAAAAACCGACTTGATGCTCACTTCTGATGTAATCCAACACTAACTTCAAAAGTTTCTGTTTTTCCAACAGCTGTTATTACATTTGTCCCTGTTCTTTTGTTAATCATCTCCACCATCCTGACCAACTTCTCCAGGCCTTTCCTCTTCCTCAAGCACCAAATAATCACTTCTCTTCGTATTCTGTCATTACCCTTCTCTAAATATACAAAAGCACAGAAGAGATACTGGTTTCCCTTTAGTTTTTTCCTGTAATTGCCCCATTATAAAGATAGCATCCACAGTCACTCTCCCCCTCATGAATCCAAAGTGCCATTTCCAAATCTTCACAATCTATCTCAATCTCTCATTTAGTACCCTCTCTAACACTTTAAAACAACTATATTGATACAATTCCCAGGTAGTTACTGCATTCCATCATGTAACCTTTCTGCTTAAATATGAATATCACTAGACACTCCCCCCCGTCTTTAGGCATTATTTCCTATTCCTATATTGCTCTCAAGAAATCTCCTCTATCACTGTGGTCTTGACCCTTTCAATTTGAAACTCTGATGGGTCTGGTGCCTTACAATTATTCATTCCATTATATGACCGCTTCACTTCTGTACTATGTATCTCCATAATTGGCCCCTCCCCCCTGTGTGCTTCTTCCATCTCCTCTTTCTTATTTTCAGTATTCAATAGTTGCTCATGATATTCTCTCCACCTTCTCTTAATGTCATCATCCCTGTGCAATATATTTCCATCTTCAACCCTGATGACAACAATTTACCCAAAATCCTGCCTTTGTCTTTTACTCAAATTTGAAATCTTACAAATATCCTTTTTTCCTTCCTTTGTTACTAGCCTTGCATTTAACTGCACTACTGCTCTTCCAATAGCTATACCTACTTTCCTCCTAAAACATTTTACCTCTTCTCAGTACCGTTCTTCTGCTCCCTGTGCCAGTCTTACTTTGCAGTCCTTAAATGCCTTTGATTTTCTTTTAATTGATGTTTTCACCTTTCTGTTCCCCACCACTTTTCTCCATTCGACACACCATATCCACAGGCTCTTCTCTCTAATTCCTCGGTTTTCCTTACACATATTTCTTTCATTCACAGCCAAATATTTTTTCACCCTGTTACCTTGTTCAATGTCTATGTTCAACCTCCTCAGTCGTTTCTCTCTTATAATCCTCATAAATTGCTCATAATTTTCTTCTACAAGGTCCCAAACTTTAACTCTAGATCTCCTCTTTCTCTTCTTGGGTTTTCTACCTCTCATCTTAAAATCCATCACCATCAGTCTATGTTTCTTAGCATAATATTCCCCCCAAATCACTTTACACTTCATCACATTATTCTTGTCTGATACTCTAACCAATAAGTAATATATTTGGCTTTCCAATCCTCCACTTTCATTGGGTATCAGATGCTTATCCAACATCTGAAAGCAGGTGTTCATACATGCCAAACTCTGAGCCATCTCTAATACATACTCCCCATCCTGATCTCTAATTCCAAACCCATGGCCTGCATGTACCTCCTCATGGCCATCCCCTTCTCCTACAAATAACTTCTCTTCCTCTTTCACTGATCTAATAGTAGCCTCAAACTCCTGTCTAAGTATTTTTTTATGCTTGTTCTTGACAACCCATCGGGGGAGGGCATATGCTGAAATTATATTTATTATCTGATCCCCTATTATCATTAGAATCTTTGAAAGCCTATCATTTATTCTCTTCACTAGGACCACAATTTTCTTTGCAGCTATTAACTATTATGACCCCAACTCCATTTCTCCCCTCGCTTGACCATATAGAATAGAATTTTTACCCATTTCCTATCTCTCTAGTTCCCTTTCATTTCCACCTAGTCTCCAGCACACGTAAGACATCTATCTTCTTTCTCTCCATCACATCCACTATATCCCTCAATCTCCCCATTAGTGAACTAACATTCCAAGTACCTGCTCTGATTTTCCATTCTCTCACTAACTACTTTGGCTGCAGTTGTGAACCTTCGGTACTCCTCATCAACTTACTATGCCAGTAGGAGGATTTGAACGTGTGTTGCTTGTAAGGAGCACCCTAGCTTCATCTACATTTATAATAGCATCAGGCATTTTCATTATTTGGTAGATGGTTTTTACGATCGCAGGCCCTTACAGTCATCAACCGCAGTTATTGGCGTTGGGCCTACCAGCCACAGGATAATCAAATAAACTAAATAATCTTTGTAAACCACTAACCTTTGAATAATTTTTATCAATTTGCCCTTCAGTGAAACGAAAACTTAATAGCTATAAATCAAAGCATTATTTTCATTTGTTAGATAAAAAGTCCTTGTTAAGTCAAGGAGAGCAAAAAATTACTCTATCATTCTCTCAAATAGATGCTACCATCTGCTGAGGAACTTAAAAGGGTTTCGTTCATAACCAAAAGGAAAAAGAATACAGGTGGTAAAAAACTCCATAAAGCAATACTGTTCAAAATTGATAATTCATTAGATTTTCCCAACAATTAAACTAAACATATTGACTTTCATATCATTACTATATTACAAAATCATTTAACAAACTTACAAGTACAATCATGCAAATTTATAGTATTTTCAAGCAATTTATAACTGGATCTTATTCTTCTTTGGATGCATCTTTACCCACTTTTATGTGGGGTCGATGTCTCTGGTCAGCGTTCTCCATCTACATCTGTCCCACACTTCTTCTTCTTCTTCCCAGCTTTATCCCTATTCGGGGTCGCCGTTTCTAATGAGTCTCCTCCATCTCCCTCTGTCCTGTGTCATTTCCTCCCATACTCCCTTCTCCCTCATATCATCTCTAATGCAATCTCTCCACCTGGTCTTAGGTCTTCCTCTCCTTCGTGTTCCATCTACCTCCACGTCCATCACTTCTCTTGCCATGTGTTGCCCTTCTCTTCTCATCAGGTGGCCATACCATCTTAACCTTGCCTCTTGCAGTTTCTTTGATGCCTCAGTGACTTTAACTCTACCCCTAATATGTTCATTTCTAACCCTGTCCTTTTTGGTTACTCCACTCATCCACCTAAGCATCCTCATCTCGGTTACGTTCAACTTTCTACCCTCTGTTTTCTTTAGGGGTGCTGCTTCCAATCCATATGTCATTGCTGGTCTGACCACTGCCTTGTGCACTCTGCCCTTCAATCTTATAGGGACTTTCCTATCACATATGATACCAGACACCTTCCTCCAGTTGTTCCAACCACACTGAATCCGGTTGTTAATTTCCTCTTCCATGTTCCCCCCATTGTCGATCACTGAACCAAGGTACTTGAATTTATGAACCCTTTTGATGTTTCCTCCGCCTACTTTGATCGTTGTTTGCTGGCCGCCATCCATCTCGGTTGTCATATACTCTGTCTTCTTCCTGCTTATTCTTAAACCTCTACTCTCCAAGGCATATCTCCATCTTTCTAGTTTCCCCTCCAGTTCTTCCCTGTTCTCGGCTACCAAGACTATATCATCTGCATAGAGCAGACACCATGGTGGCTCCTCCCTGACATCTTCTGTTAACACATCCAAGACGATGTTAAACAGGAGTGGGCTTAGAGCAGATCCCTGATGTAGCCCGACTCCAACTTGGAAATTTTCTGTTCTTCCAACTGTAGATCTGACGCTGGTCTTTACATTTCTATACATCTCCCTGATCATTCTGACATACTTCTCCATCACTCCTCTCCCCCTGAGACATCTCCATATTTCCTGTCGTGGTACTCTGTCATATGCCTTCTCTAGGTCTATAAAGGCCATATGCAAGACCTTTTGCTTCTCTCTGTACTTTTCCATAATTTGTCTCAAAGCGAAAATACCATCCACAGTACTAAGCCCCTTCATGAATCCTAGTTGCTGTCTACCGATGGAAACTTGCTGCCGTAATCTTTCATCCATAATTCTTTCAAATACCTTCAGCGTATGTGACATGAGTTTTATTCCTCGATAATTTTCACAACACTGTATGTCCCCTTTCTCTTTGAATATTGGGATTAATATACTTTCCCTCCATTTTTCGGGTATTGTCTCACTTTCCATAATCTTTTTCATTAACTGCCACAATATGTCAATTCCTTCCTCATCAAGAGCCTTCCAGGCTTCTGCAGGTATGCCATCTGGTCCCACAACTTTACCATTTTTCATCTTTCCCAGTGCCCCTCTAACCTCAGCTTTTGTTATTTCTGTGACTGGTCCACAATTTGTGTCCGTCTCCTCTTAGAAATCTTTCATTTTCTTCATTCAGTAAGGCCTCAAAATATTCTTCCCATCTCTTTATTATGTCTCTCTCATTTCTCAGTATATTTCCATCCTTATCCTTAATCTGTCTTATGTGTGTTATATCGTTGGTATTCTTATTTCTCATGTACTCTATCCTTAGCAATTGCTACAATTTTCTTTGCTAATTTATTTGCTTCCTTATAGGCCATCCAGTCCTCTTCCATTTGGGTCCCCTCCCACCTTTTCTTCGCTTCTCTCTTTTGCTTTGTTGCATCCTTCACTTCTTCACTGAACCACCACGTTTCCTTATTTTCGAACATCTTACCACTACTCTCACCCAGTATTTCTCTAGCAACCCGCAGTATTATCTCCATCGTTCTATTCCACCATTCATCAACATCCTCAATTCCATGAGTTAGTTCCTCTAATACTTTTTCTTTAAACTGCCTACAAAGTTCAATATCTTTCAGCTTAAACCATTTAATCCTTTTTGGCCCCTGCATTTTTTTTCTTCCTTATTTGTTCAACTTCCATAACCAAGTCCATCACTACGAAACGATGTTGCACACTCACATGGTCTCCTGGTATGACCTTACAATCTTTTACCTCGCGCAAATCTTTCCTCTTATACATCAAGTAATCTATCTGGCTGGACCTTCCGCCGCTTTTGTACGTAACTAGATGTTCTTGCCGCTTGGTGAAAAAAGTGTTCGCCAGTACCATATCCTTGGCCACAGCAAAATCAACAATTTTCTCACCCTCTGCATTTCTTTCATCATAGCCATACCCACCATGTATACAGCTGATCACATGGTTATTCTGGCTTACATGCCCATTCAGATCTCCCCCGACAAGGCATCTCTCATCTGCTGGTACCTTTTCCATCTCCTCCTCTAAGTCTGACCAGAAGTGATCTTTCTCTTCATCTGAGCATCCTGACTGGGGTGCATGTGCACTAAAGATGTTAACAGTGCAATTTTCAACCATCAGCCTGACCCAAATAATCCTATCGTTTCTTCTATTTACTTCAACGATTTCCTTCTTCATTTCACTTGACAGAATTATTCCAACACCATTCCTACCTTCTTTATTTGCTCCGCTATAGAACATCTTATACCCCTCCCCAAGTTCCCTCGCTTTGTTACCTTTCCATCTTGTCTCCTGTACACACAGAATATCTACTCGTCTTGTTTTCATAAGGTCAGCTATTGCCCGCCCTCTTCCTGTCATTGTACCAACATTTAAGGTTCCTACTCGTAGTTCTCGAGCTCTCATCTTTAGCCGCACTCGCTCACGATGCGGTAGCCCTTGCATGTCCACAGAGTTAGGGCGATGTACCTGTGGGTCACTTCCAGGTGACAACCTAGCCCTCTTCTCGTTCCTTGTAAGACTCATTTCATAAAAGTTCTGGCAGGAGATTTTACAGACGGATGCCCTTCCTGACTCCAACCCTCCCTATTTATCCGGGCTTGGGACCGGCACTGAGTTGGGCTATCTTGCCTTCCCCCAGTGGCTAGGTTATCTGTCCCACACTTCATGACCGGTTAATCCCTTTGATCGAAGGTCATCCTTGATACAGTCCATCCACCTTCGCTTTGTCTCCCTCTCCATCTCGTTCCATGTACCTCCACTTCCACCACTCTCCGCCTAATATCCTGTTCATCTCTTCTCATGACATGACCATACCACCCCATCTACTTTCTTGGATCTTATCTGATAGTTCTTTAACCCTGGATAGGTATGCTCCTCGGACACCCCTTTAAGGGTATACTCGGTCGCGCGCGACCCCAACGCAAAAAAAAATTCTTGAAAATTCTGTTTTTGCAGTAACCTCCTTTTTTTTGGCCAAATAAAAAGTTCAATGAATGCTTCAAACTACTGTAAAGATAAATACTACTCATCTGCAGAAAAACTATTTATTATAAATATTTTAAAAAATTAAGTAGAAAAAAAAGACCTTACATAAAAATTCATAAAAAAAAATTTATACATATATACACAAATCCTTTTAGGAATTGATTCTTGAATGTTTAGGACACATCTTGATGTATTTTGGATGAAGTCTCACCCATGGAGGTGAAGATCTGAAATGAGAAAAAAAGGATAACTTTTTTTGGCCAAAAAAATTTGTCCAAATTTCATGAATTTTTTTGGGTACCCAAATGAAATAGGAAGTGGCTAATTTTTTTTTAGGGAATAAATATATGTTATCCTAAAATAGAAATATGGAAAAAATTCTTCATTATTTTGTAAATTACATTTATATCAGGGGCCATATCTAAAGGTCATTTTTTGAGTACTTAGAAATTTCGTAAAAAAATACATATATTTAATATATAATATGATATTTATGCAGGTAAAAATATACCAAAATATCACAAATTCTATAGGGAACAAGAATATATATAGATAGGGCAACTTACGCTTCGGATATGTCCACAAAATGGCCGCCAACCACACTGACTCAGACTCCCTAATCTGCCACTTGAAATGTAGGAAGGGTATGTCAATTTCAAGGTGTTATTTACTAATCTAATTATTCTTGGATATGCATAAAAATTGTATGGTGGATTGCTGGATGATTGTCGATTATTTTACGACTATAAAATTAGAATTCTGACCCAAAAAAAAAATTATTGAAGGGAAATACAATCGAAAAAAAAAATGTAAAACAATATAATATTTTAGCTAGAAAAATTGATGATATTCAATGAAAAAAGAAGTAAATAAAATTTTCCGACAAATAAACATCTAAATGAATCATTACTCTATGATAGTTCCTTAGTACGTAGTAATTTTGAAAGAAATGAGAAAAAAAACGAAAAAGTGGCAATCACAGGAAAATCGAACTCATACCTATATATATGCCATATCTGGTTACAAATAAAGATAGGCATGGGTAGCCAGATCATCTAGAAACACTTTCCAACACCAAAGAAATATAAGTTTTGCGACACTACTTGCCAATTCCTTACAGTAACATGACTAAGCAAAAAAAATGCAAAACAAATAAAAAGGGGCACTCGCGGAAAAATGGCCAACATTCTAATATACGGCATTTCAGAAGAAAAAAAAATTCAGCCACGTGCTAGGCAAACCATCAAGGTACATTTTCCGACAAATAAACATCTAAATGAATCATTACTCTGTGATAGTTCCTTAGTACGTAGTAATTTTGAAAGAATTAGAAAAAAACGAAAAAATGGCAATCACAGGAAAATCGAACACATACCTATATATACGCCATATCTGGCTAAAAAAAAGATAGGCATGGGTAGCCAGATCATCCAGAAACACTTTCCAACACTATAAAAATATAAGTTTTGCGACACTACTTGCATATTCCTTACGGTAACATGACTAAGCAAAAAAATGCAAAACAAATAAAAAGGGGCACTCGCGGAAAAATGGCCAACATTCTAATATACGGCATTTCAGAAGAAAAAAAATTCAGCCACGTGCTAGGCAAACCATTAAGGCACATTTTCCGACAAATAAACATCTAAATGAATCATTACTCTGTGATAGTTCCTTAGTACGTAGTAATTTTGAAAGAAATGGGAAAAAACGAAAAAATGGCAATCACAGGAAAATCGAACACATACCTATATATACGCCATATCTGGCTAAAAAAAAGATAGGCATGGGTAGCCAGATCATCTAGAAACACTTTCCAACACTATAAAAATATAAGTTTTGCGACACTACTTGCATATTCCTTACGGTAACATGACTAAGCAAAAAAATGCAAAACAAATAAAAAGGGGCACTCGCGGAAAAATGGCCAACATTCTAATATACGGCATTTCAGAAGAAAAAAAATTCAGCCACGTGCTAGGCAAACCATTAAGGCACATTTTCCGACAAATAAACATCTAAATGAATCGTTACTCTGTGATAGTTCCTTAGTACGTAGTAATTTTGAAAGAAATGGGAAAAAACTAAAAAATGGCAATCACAGGAAAATCGAACACAAACCTATATATACGTCATATCTGGCTAAAAAAAAGATAGGCATGGGTAGCCAGATCATCTAGAAACACTTTCCAACACTATAGAAATATAAGTTTTGCGACACTACTTGCCAATTCCTTACGGTAACATGACTAAGCAAAAAAATGCAAAACAAATAAAAAGGGGCACTTGTGGAAAAATGGCCAACATTCTCATATACGGCATCTCAGATAAAAAAAAAGACATGCACGTGTTATCCCAACCATCAAGGCACACTTTCCAACAAATAAACATGAAAAAAAATCAATAATATACGGCAATTCCTTACTCCGTAGTAAATTTTTACAAATATTGAAAAAAAAAAAAACAGAAATTGGCAACGTGGGAAAATACCCCACATACCAATATATACGGCGTATCTGACAAAAACAAAGTCACGCATGGGTAGCCAGATCATCTAGACACACTTTTCAACACTAAAAAAGCAAAAGTTTAGCGACACTATTCGGCAATTTCTTACGGAAAAATGACTTGGCCAAAAAATGAAAAAAAATTAAAAAGTGGCACTCGCGGTAAAATGGTCCTCGTGGTGATGAACGACATTTCAACTAAAAAAAAAATCATGCACATGGTAGCCAAACAATCCACCAAGACTTTCCACAACTGATAACCTATACAAGTTGCACCATTCTACGACAATTTCATAATACGTAATAACTTTGATAATTATGCAAATTACCTTAGAAGGGTAAACTCGGTCGCGCTCGACCCCGACGCGTCTCAGAAATCGGGGAAGGAGTTCAGCTACAGCGATGCACATCTGGACACTACTAGAGCGTGTAGGCGAGACACCAACTGCAGGTCTATTACCCACAAATTCAGTCACGGGGGTGAGTCACGTGAGAAAAACCTCTTTTGTTTTGACGGTCGGGGTCGCGGACGACCCACCGTACCGTTCCAGGGTACCTCTAATTACCTCATTCCATATCTTATCTCTTCTTGTCACCCCACACATCCATCTCAACATTCTCATCTCTGCCACATCCAGCTTCTTCTCTTCTGTCTTCTTTACTGCCCCCGTCTCTGCTCAATACATCATTGCTGGTCTCACAACTGTCCTGTGTACTTTACCTTTCAACTTAACCCCTGTTTTCCTGTCGCATAGTACTTCACACACTTTTTTTCCAATTCTTCCATCCTGCTTGTATTCTGTGGTTTATTTCTGCCCCCAGATCACCATTCTCTGAAACTGTTGATCCTAAATACTTGATATTTTTAACTCTTTTCAATCTCTCTCCTTGTAAACTCATCTTCAATACTCTATATCCATTTCACTTCTCCACTCCTCTAATTTCTCTTCTACTAGCTCTTGCCTAGTGCTACACAGTATAGAATCATCAGCAAAAAGCATACACCAAGGAGACTGATCTCTAATACCTTGTGTTACTACATCCATGACGAGATCAAATAGGTAAGGGCTCAATGCAGATCCATGATGTAGTCCCACATTTACTAGGAAACTTTCTTTTAGGCATATACTGCTCTTAACATTTGCTTCTGCCCTCTCATACATATCTTAGGTGATTCTTACGTATTTCTGTATTTCTCAGAGACTCCCTTTTCTCTCATACCTCTCCACAGCTCCTGACGTGGTACTCGATCGTATGCCGTCTCCTTGTCAATAAGGACCATATGTAATTCTTTCTGTTTCTCCCGATGTTTTTCTATCATCTGCCTCAAAACAAATATTGCATCTACAGTCCCTCTTCCAGGCATGAATCCAAATTGTTCCTCACCAATTGTTGTTTCATCTCTGAGTCTCTTCTCAATGATCTTCTCCCATATCTTCATTATATGGCTTATCAACCTTATGCCTCTGTAGTTGCCAAATTCCTGGATGTCTCCCTTCCCCTTATAGATGGGCATCTTTTCCTGATTAAAGATCTTTTGCATCAGGTCCCACAAGATATCTATACCTTCCTCTCCAAGACTCCTCCATATCTCTACTGGTATATTATCCAGTCCTGCAGCTTTACTATTTTTCATCTTCTTTACTGCTTGTTCTAATTCTCTTCTAGTCACTCCTATGTTAACTGCCTCGTTTGGGAGTCCATCTTTAAATACTATTTTTGGGTTCTCCTCATGCAATAGTCCTTCAAAATAAGTTTTCTACCTTATTTTAATTTCATTCTCTTTTGATAGAACTATACCATTGCTATCTTTTATTTGCCTTATCTGTGACAGGTCTTTAGATGTAGCATTTCAGGCCTTAACCATTCGTTATATTTTCTTTTCTGCTTCTGGTATTTCCATCTCTTTATAGACTTAATTCAATATCTCTGCCTTCGCCTTTGCTACTGCTCCTCTTGCTTCTTTCTTTGCCTGCTTATAGTTTTCTTTATCCTGCTCTTATCCTGATAGATCTGCTTTCTTCTTGGCTTCTTTCTTGGTTTTTACCCGTTCTTGCACCTCATCATTCCACCGCTATGATTCTTTATCATTTGGGGGTCTTCTTCTTGATAATTTTCCAAGTACTTCCCCACCAATACTTAAAATCCCTTTACTATTCTCGGTCCACCATTCTTGCACATCCTTATGTAACCTTATTGCTTCCAGCACTCTTTCCTTAAACAAGACTCTCAGTTTTGCCTCTTTTAATTTTAACCACTTAACCTTGGGTCCATTCTCGTCTTTTTACTTCTACAATTCCTTAGCTTGCAATCAATTACCACTAACCTATGTTGCGCTGCTACACTCTCCGTATTTATAACCTTGCTATTTCTAACCTCCATCAGATGGTCTCTCTTACATAGCAGCAAACATATCTGGCTCTCCCTGCCACCGCTACTGTAAGTAATCAGTCTGTTAATCTTTTTCTCAAAGAAGGAGTTGATCATTGCTAGGTCAAAAGCCACTGCAAAATCAATCACTCATTCTCCCCCATCATTTCTCTCGCCCACACCCCAACTTCCATACACTCTTTCTATCCTTTCCCTTTTAATTCCCAAGTGCCCATTCAGATATCCTCCTATAATTACCCTTTCCCTTGTATAAATTATTCTAAGCTCCTGGTACACCTCCTCCCAGAACGTATCCTTCTCCACCTATGTACATCCATTTTGCGGGGCATAGGCACACACCACATTAACTATTGTTGCTCCCCCTAGTTTTGGAAAAATATGTTCAAGAATTACTGGACAAGAAAGTAATACGGAAAGCAAAGTCCATCAAGTTTCAAGGAAGGCTATTCTGTGTTCCGAAAAAAGTATTCGGAAGAGCTCAGAGTAATTCTGGACTTATCTCCACTCAACAAGTTTATTGTGAACTACAAGTTCAGAATGCTGACGCTTCAGCACATAAGGACCCTAGACATGACGGATGCGTACTGGCATGTACCAATCAACCGTCAGGTTCCCCCTACTTAGGGTTCAAGCTCCAAAATTCTGCTACGGCACTGAAGGAGCCATCAGAGATTTGTTTTTAACAACTGGAAATAAATTAAAGGACAGAGAGCTTTGAATGATATTCATTACGGAAATCGAGTTTGCAAGATATCAGAAGTAGCTGTATTTACAAAAAGAATTAAACACTGCAAAATTCAAAGACCATTCCGATGTTACTTTGAATCCTGCGATTCCTCATTCTATATTTAATACGAAGTTGGTGAGTTATATGTACGTGGTAGAGTTAAATATCTTTTTAACATTGTTTAGAAATACAACAACAGATGGTAAAAATATTTCTCCTATTATTATTTTATATCTCTAGCGTGCGGATATCGGAAGCCAGTCTTTAATGAAAACCGAGATAGTGAATCAGTTTTGTTTTTAAAATGCATGAATTTCGTTACGGTCTTCCTTTGGGGAAATGAATTTTGTCTTACTTTCGGCAATATTCAAGAGAGGAATTGAAAACTAGAAGTGATTTCATCATGAATATAACTCCCTATTCCAAACAATCAACATAGAGGTATAATGCATCGACTTCTCAGAGTGAACGGGTTGAAGGGGGAAAATTCCACGTTCGTGTCCAATAAGGCAATTACTCGACGTACCTGAAGTGGAAGGAAGGGCCCAGAGCTATTAATGGTTCGGAAATCATACAAGAATACACAGTACAAATTTCCCTAAATTCATTCTCACACACACACACACACACACACACACACACACACACACACACACACACACACACATATATATATATATATATATATATATATATATATATATATATATATATATATATATATATATATATATATATTTGTCCATGTACGTATGTATGTATGTATGTATAATATACATATATATATATATATATATATATATATATATATATATATATATATATATATATATATATATATATATATATATATATATATATATATATATATATATTATTTATGCATACAGTATATGTACAATATATATATATATATATATATATATATATATATATATATATATATATATATATATATACTGTATATATATTCACTCTAAGGAAAGGAAATGGTGTTTACGGTTAGAAAGATAAATGAGTACCTTAAGAAGTTACTGGTTGTCAAGATTTGAAGAAGACTCCTGTGGATGAGGGAAGAGTGTAAGGGTCAAGAGTTGGTGCAAGATTGATAATGGAAGTTGAAGAGATTTTCAACATATGAGGAGTGCCATCAAAAGGAGGATGTATAGTCAATCAATTGGAGTTGATGCAATTTCAAAGGATGGGAAATTGGACTGTTGTGAAATAGTGATCAAATGACATACCAAGTTATGCAAGGTATGTTCCGCTTCAGGAAAGGGGACCTTATTAAAGATAAGGTACATTTGTAATGGAGAGAGTTATCTAAATAACAAAGTATTAATGAAGTAAGAATAATTACCGATTTAATTAAAGAAAATATTTATGAATCATCTATTTATCTTGATAAAGCTGTTACAAAAGTCCTCGAATAAAAGAAAGAATGTAGATGATGTTTTGGCTATATTATGTCCTATAAGGGGATTTGTCACGAAGGTCTAAAGATTTTTATTGTGGAAAGGTACTTTATATCATGTTATAGAGAAAGAAGTATATCTAGTTTGGTGGAAAGCGGGATCTAATTGTTGTCCTGATGGTAACTGACTATTTTCCTGAATGAAATGATATTAGGAGTTCGATAAAGAACAGGGTCTACAAAGATGTCACGAATGGATTAGTAAGATGAGATTAAAATGTTTTAAGATGATAAGTCCGTAAATAATATGAACTAGATTTAGACTCAAGTGCTATGATGAAAGGATATAAATACAGATAATTGATAAAATAGTTACACATAATTCGAAGGAAGAGCTGACAGGAAGAACCAATGAATTGTTACAGAGCCGTAGCAAGAACCAAACTCTGGCCTTTAATTTTAAAACAAAAGCCAGTGGTTGCAATAGAGATGTGCCATAAAAAAAAAAAAAAACAAAAAAAAAAAAAAAACAAAAAAAAAAAAAACAGGAAAATATATCGAAGCATTGTGGAGTTCTGCAAAATGTATGGTTGTGGTGTGGTAATTAAGAAATCAGTGAAAGTGGATATGCCTTAATAGTTGAAAGGAAGTGCTGGAAAACATATGGGTTACCAAGATGAAGTAGGAATTGGTACAAACCCGGGAAGACTTTAGGTATGATCATAAGAGAACAACTGCCATAGAATAATGGTTGTTTAGTACGTATATTTTCTAGGTATCGAAATAGTCTAGTAGGAAGATAGGGTTCCCATGCACCCCCATGATACATTTTTTTAACTTGCATTTTTGCAATCCCTGGGGTGTCTGGAAATAGAATCCCCTTTGTTCCCATTCAAAAACATGTCCCATGTGGGTCGTTTAGCCGTCTATTTGTCCGCCATCTTGGATTTCTTGAGATGTAAAAGTTAGGGGTAGGGGAAATATAAAGGACCTTTTCGTAAAGAAATAAATTAGTTACAGGTACAAACTAGGTATCATTGGAAAGGGTATGAACAGCACTATCACAAGAACCCATCACTTATTCGGTCATGACATTGATGACGTCACCAGGGGTCAAAAGGTCACGTTAAAGGGGCACTAGTCAAAATTCGGGCCCATCCAATTTGTTAACCATCCTGCACCTAACTGAATAAATATTTTGGATTCTACTTTGCTTCAAAGAAAGTGTACATGAATAGGTAGTTTTTAAATCTAAAACAAATTAATTAACTAGAGTGTAACATTATTAACCCTTTCCAAGAATAAAACGAAAATATTGAAAAAATTATTTTTTTAAATGAGATTAATGTGAAATTCCAGTTCGACGCATCTTTGTTTTCTCTGCCTTTCTGTCATAGAAAGGGCCTTATATGTTCCAATGAGTCCCGAAATACAGTCTATGTATAATTCCATTGGTATCCTCACTTTGTATTATCAGAATATGCATTACACACATATATGTAGATAGAATGTCTGATAACGAGTTGCTATAACACGCAGGCCAAAAATATATTAACTTGCAATATTATCATGACTGCCAAAAGTCTCAATGTTCATATTAATCTAATCTTCATTATCAGTGAGAAGTTCTTCATTGTCACTGTCTTGGTCAGCCTGTTCTCCATCAGGGTCATTATCAAACTGTTCCATCTCTTCCGTAGTCTTATGAACTAAGTCTATCAAGGCAGGGGGAAGTACCAGGCTGCAAGATCACATTGGCTCCAGAACACCCTCATAGTTTTGTTCTCAACCTTGTTCAGGATCATATGGCTTTGTAGACCAGAAGATTGGAATATCTGCTCGCTTGTAGATAGCTAGGCGACGGTTCACTCGACGAATGTGTGGGATAAGGTTGTCTCGGCAAGGTGGCAAATGGGAGAGGTCAATCTTAGATTTTGTTGTCAGTTGCTCATCTTCCCCAACCATCTTCCTTAACATGATTCCACGTACAGTGTCAATAGATTTCTGTTTGGAGTAGCCATACATCAGACATGTGAATGCCTGGATATCATCAAAGGTTTCTGGCTCTACCGACCATTCATCCCCAAGTTTTCTGAAAGGAGATGAGTATAATCATATCAATTGCCGCACAAAATTGATAAGTCGTGTATGATCAATCACACTGAGCCAGAAAGTGGCAGTTTTCCCTAAATGGCCATTACGAACCTTGTCTTCGTAAGCCTGGTACTTGTCCAAAATGATGACAGTAGATGGATCTCCTCTTCACTGAAGCGCTCTATCAACAACCGCTCCATTGCTTCACTGACAGTCTTCAGACAGAATAGAGCTTTGGCGTATGCCTTCCCTTTTAGCATACTCTTAAGACAGCCACTGGTTACAAGTCCAGCCTCAAGGAGGATTTCAACGTAGCCAGAGCCCAGACATTTGTGACCAGTCAACATGCCTATATAGTTCATCACTATGTGGAAAGGCTCCGGGGTTACCACATGGTTCTTGTATTCTTCAGAAAACTTCCAAATGAGGGGGAGTGCTTTCATGCAACCTCCAAGGTCAAAGGTGCTAAGAACATATTTCTGGCCGACCTCCAGCATAGCATCTTCTGAACGCTTCAATAGCTCCCTGATCACGGAATATTCGGTGAACGGCTGATTGATCGGGTTAAAATAGTCAATGGTCGATTTCCGTGACGGTTTTTTGCCAGTAGCTGAGATGAAGCCACCAAATCCAGGGACAAGTTGCATTTCTTTACCGTGTTTACTGCCAGTAACCATTCGCATTAGTAACCACAAACGGTACTCTTGGATGCACTCTGCATACAACTTATCGTTTGCGATGAGTGGACTGAACTTTGCTCCTGGTGGAAACTTGGGCCCAACGCGACCATAAATATGAAGAGGGGGCAATGTTGCTCGGGTTCCAACTTCCAAACAACGAGTCCTATTCCGCTGCTTGAGTGGGAGAGTTCTATCTTTGTCGGCAATGTCAGCATTCGGTTTCACCTCCTGTATCATAATCCCTCCAGTGCTGTTCACCACGTTTGATCCAAGGACGTGGAAACATCGTCAATGGCTTCTGCCAGTGCTGTCTCAACTTCCAACCCAAAGTCATAGGACTCACTGTGACCTAATCTATGGAGTATATTGGTGAGCTGCTTGCTTCTATACAGGTGTTGTATGGTGCTGCAAAGTAGAATGTGTTTAGGTAATTTCCACTCTCCGTTTGTCACAGCACGGCAGATGTCCTGGAAATGAAACCACTAGACATTAGACAGAAAATGGATTACATTTTCATTACAGAATGTGGTAAAACTATATATCAAGATGGTAAAGCAAATGTGGTTAAATCTCACCTGAGCTATGGAAAGGACCAGACGTCGGCACTTTTCAGACTTTTCCACGACTACTTCATCTACCAGAAGAGTCGACAGGAACTTCATAAGTTCTGTTGGAAGGTATTCTGCTGATGCTCTGGCATCCAGCTCATCAGCTGTTGGAGGCCAAGGAAGTGGTGTTGACTCATGGAACATCCTCTGAACAGCAATGCGCAAGTGCAAGGCAACATCTTCAAACTTGTCTCTGGAAACAAGTCTATATGCATATGTCACTGCTTCCACAACAGAGATGCTTTTGCTGTACATCAGGTTGATGGTTATGCATCCCCTGTCCCCAGGAAAAACTTTCTTGAAAGCGATGCTCTCATTAATTTCATGTCTTTGAAGTCGAGTCTTCAGCTTGTCACTTCTGAAATCTGGATTTGGAAATCCACAGCGTTCAAGTTCTTGGACGTATAGGTGGCAGAGTGTTCCAAGTTGCACGACCTCCTTCTGGCCAATAACTCTCTCACGTATAAAATCCAGAACTTTATTAAGCGAGCTTTGATGAGCTTCATGCTTTTCATCATGCTTGTCTTCAGTACTTCTGTTGGCTTGATAACGTAAGTAATTCACATGTCTCAGTTTAAAAGAACTATGACAAGATTTATGG